>NC_083403.1:141645664-141947269 GCF_020745735.1 Hemiscyllium ocellatum | reverse complement strand
TTATGGTAATATTACTGGATTAGTATTCCAGTGACCCAGGCTACTATTCTGATTCTAATCTGACCATGGTAACAATTTGATGGAAGACTTGCAATGCAGTGGTGATGTCCCTAGCTCCAGGACTTAATGTCCAGCTTCATGTCCCACAGAGGTGTGTCCAAACTAGTTGAATTTAAAAAAAACATTGTTTGTATAATCTGTGCCATTTATCCTTTAAAGTTCAGGTTCTATAGGGGCAAGCCAATGCTGCACTCATCCCAATAAACATTCCGAAAGTGTGGGGCCCAGAGCCACTCACAGTATTCCAGGCGTCCATCTAAAAGCTAGTGTAGTTGTTGCACAACTCTTACAGAAGATGGAATTAGGACAAAAGTGTAAGATCCCGTGGGTGGCACAGTGGCACGGTGGTTAGCACTGCTGTCTCACAGCGCCTGAGACCCGGGTTCAATTCCCGACTCAGGCGACTGACTGTGTGGAGTTTGCACGTTCTCCCCGTGTCTGCGTGGGTTTCCTCCGGGTGCTCCGGTTTCCTCCCACAGTCCAAAGATGTGCAGGTCAGGTGAATTGGCCGTGCTAAATTGCCCATAGTCTTAGGTAAGAGGTAAATGTAGGGGTATGGGTGGGTTGCGCTTCGGCGGGTCGGTGTGGGCTTGTTGGGCCGAAGGGCCTGTTTCCACACTGTAAGTAATCTAATCTAATCTGCTGGGGTTGGCTTTGGGTACAAAATGTGAAGTGAAGCATCCCAGTATAAAAGGAAATCAGCCACAGTGATGTACCCAGAGAGTAATACGGGAGAATTCAATTTGAAGAATTGACACTGGCGTATTTTGCAGTTGCATTTTCAGTACAGAAGCTCTGAAAATAAAATAAATATCTTGTTCACGTTGCTCTCTGACAGAGCTGGCAAAACCAAAGTGAGTGAATTATTGAAATAACGGCGTATCATGTTTTGGCCAATGAGCAGATCCAGAAAGACTGGCATGAAATATTCAGCATCTGTCTGCACTGGCTTTCTGTCCAAGTGCTTTATAATTGACAGGCTCTCAGTTTACCTTGCCAGGCTTACCAATGACCTCACAATGGATTCTGACAGTCTCACGTTACACAGCATTAAAAGCAGTTGTATTGGATGGGACAATGTACACACCAGCCTTGCATATGTATATTTAAAGACATATATTAATGATTGCCATTAAGTCTTTATGAAATAACCTTTTGATCATTACGTGTAAGAAGTCTCAATTCTATCAGCACCAACAAATAGAATTATTTCTGAATATAGATGAATCTTTCTTTCTTTGTGCTGTTTGATTTTCATAACTGTGTTAAATGACGAATGGGAATATGATGCAGTGATGTGTCAATGCTGGGACGGGATATGTTATCAGCACGGACCAGTACAACATGCTGCTGGAGGCCAATCTGGCTGAAGATTGCTGAGTGTAGTAAATGATAGTAAACTTGTTTTGAACACATGCATTTGCTTTAATGTGAAGTTATTTTGTTGAAATGATTTGGCAGACTTGGAGATAATATTTTTAGGTAAATATACAGGCGAAGCAGAGTTTAGACATATTCAAAGTTAAGCTAACTGTCCTTGGGAATGTTTCTGAACAAAAGTTGGATCCCGACAGCTTGTGGGATATGAGAAAGAGTTCTGAGTGATAGATTTCCCTGGAATCTCTTCCAGGACAAAATTAAGTAGACGTGATTTTTACAGAAATGATGACACTCCTGGCCAGCCATTCATTTGGACAGTGCCATTCATATGGTAAAGTATCTCAAGGTGTTTCACAACAGCATTGTCAAATCATAAAAATCTACCATAGTTCAGATATAAAGAGAGATAACCAAAGACTTGGGAAAAGCGGTGGCATTGACATATATGTTCAAGGAGGAACGACAAAGGCAAAGGTATATTGGAGGGCATTGAAGTCATGTTTTCATTCAGCTCTGTAGAACTTGGGACTGAATTTCCAGAAACTTTCATTACATTTCAACACATCCAAAGCCTCACTGTCCATAGCCAGGTTCTGATCAACTGCCATTTATCGAGTGTTCACTGACCTACAGTAACACAGTGCCAAGCAAAGACTTGATTTTAAAGACAAAAAAACTGCAGATGCTGGATTCCAAAGTAGACAAGCAGGAGGCTGGAGGAATACAGCAAGGTTCCTGCCTTGCTGCATTCCCTCTCCCTCCTGATGCTGCCTGCCTTGCTGTGTCCCTCTCCCTCCTGATGCTGCCTGCCTTGCTGTGTCCCTCTCCCTCCTGATGCTGCCTGCCTTGCTGTGTTCCTGTCCCTCCTGATACTGCCTGCCTTGCTGTGTTCCCCTCCCTCCTGATGCTGCCTGCCCTCCTGTGTTCCTTTCCTTCCTGTTGCTGCCTGCCTTGCTGTGTCCCTCTCCCTCCTGATGCTGCCTGCCTTGCTGTGTCCCTCTCCCTCCTGACGCTGCCTGCCTTGCTGTGTCCCTCTCCCTCCTGATGCTGCCTGCCTTGCTGTGTCCCTCTCCCTCCTGACGCTGCCTGCCTTGCTGTGTCCCTCTCCCTTCTGATACTGCCTGCCTTGCTGTGTTCCCCTCCCTCCTGATGCTGCCTGCCTTGCTGTGTCCCTCTCCCTCCTGATGCTGCCTGCCTTGCTGTGTCCCTCTCCCTCCTGATGCTGCCTGCCTTGCTGTGTTCCCCTCCCTCCTGATGCTGCCTGCCCTCCTGTGTTCCTTTCCTTCCTGATACTGCCTGCCTTGCTGTGTCCCTCTCCCTCCTGATGCTGCCTGCCTTGCTGTGTCCCTCTCCCTCCTGATGCTGCCTGCCTTGCTGTGTTCCCCTCCCTCCTGATGCTGCCTGCCCTCCTGTGTTCCTTTCCTTCCTGATACTGCCTGCCTTGCTGTGTCCTTCTCCCTCCTGATGCTGCCTGCTCTCCTGTGTTCCTTTCCTTCCTGATACTGCCTGCCTTGCTGTGTTCCCTCTCCCTCCTGATGCTGCCTGCCTTGCTGCGTCCCTCTCCCTCCTGATGCTGCCTGCCTTGCTGAGTTTCTCCTGCCTCCTACTTGTCTGCTTTGAGTTCAAAGTCGTCATCCTCACTTTGAACACACTCTTGTCCTCATTCCTTCGTACCATTGTAACCTTCTCCTGCCCTATTTTCCTCCAAGATCTCTGCACTCCCCTAATTCCATGCACCTGGACAACCCTCATCTCTTGTAGCTTCACTATTGCAGGCTGTGCCTTCAGTTACCGAGGCCTGAAACTCTAAATATACACGCCCTCCAGTATATCTTTGACTTTTACTTTTAACTGCCTTTAACAATCTACCTGTTGGACATTCAAACCCAACCTCTGCTGCAGGTGATCAACATCAAAGGTGTCAATAAAAAATCTGGAACTAAGAGTCTACTGATGACCATGAAACCATTGTTGATTGTCATAACATCCCTGAAAATGTGTTGCTGGAAAAGCGCAGCAGGTCAGGCAGCATCCAAGGAGCAGGAGAATCGACGTTTCGGGCATGAGCCCTTCTTCAGGAATCCTGTCATAACATCCCATCTGGTTCACTCCCTGGGTCACTGGATTGGTAGTCTGGTAATAATATCACTAGGAGAAAGAGAGGACTGCAGATGCTGGAGATCAGAGCTGAAAATGTGTTGCTGGAAAAGCGCAGCAGGTCAGGCAGCTTCCAAGGAACAGGAGAATCGACGTTTCGGGCATGAGCCCTTCATCAGGACCCAGAGAGTGAACCAGATGGGATGTTATGACAGGATTCCTGAAGAAGGGCTCATGCCCGAAACGTCGATTCTCCTGCTTCTTGGATGCTGCCTGACCTGCTGCGCTTTTCCAGCAATACATTTTCAGCAATAATATCACAAGGCCATCACTTCCCCATTTTGTGTACATGCGTATGTACTGCAAGGTCAGCATTTATTGTCTGTCCCTATTTGCCCTCAAGTAGGTTATGGTTGCTTGCTTTATTGTACTGCTGCAGTCCAGATGATGTTTAGGAAGGGGATTCTAGGTCTGTTACCCTAGTTCTTCTGTTAGAGTACTGAGATTTAGAAAGTGCTTTTGAATGAACTGTCACTGCAGGTGGTACACATTATGAGCAGCAACTTTCAGTAGCAGAGAGTAGAGCTGGTGATGTTGTTGAATGAAGTGTCAGTCAAGCATGTTGCTGTGTCAGTCGTGGTGTTAAACACCTTGGTATTGAGTATTGTTGGAGCTTCACTCCAGCCAAATGGAGATTATTCTATCGCTCTCCTACTGTGTGTCTTGTAGTTGAGGACAGAGTTTGAGGAGTCAAGGGATGAGATACTTGCACAGAATTCGGAGTCTTCCCATTTATATTGTTGATGTGTTAAGTTTTTGGCCAATAGTGATCAGCTGAATGCTGAGGGGGCAGATTCTGTGAGCCAGTGTTAAGCAGAGGTGGCCCTTTTGGAGCTAGCCATTACTTTGCAATTGTCTGCAACGTTTCCTCTGAACTGCATGGCTGTACACACGTGCAAGTGCCAGCAGCATTGACATCCAGTTTGAGATGTTATTACCGTGTGTGGACCGCATCGAGGAGAAACTAATTTGTGGGAATGTTGTTTGTGTGGAATACCATTTACTTACCAGTTACAACACAAATGTTGTCCAGGTTTTACTGCACATGAGCTCAACAGCTTGAGTACCTGAGGAGTTGTGAACAATTTAGAACATTCACCAGAGACTTCCCCCGCTTTGGATTGTTTTGTTGGAGGGAAGATCATTGATGGTTGGTTTTTAACAACCGCAATCGCATTCCTCTGTGCGGAGTAACACTCGAACCAAGTGCAAAACCACTTTCAGTTTCACTCGGGCTTGTTTATGCCACAATCAGTAAAACGCTGCTTTGATGTCCAGTGTCATTACTCTCACCTCACTTCATGTGCAAAAGTGAGCATTTATACGTGGGCTTGAGCGTGTATGCGTGAGAGTGGGTGTGTCTGTATGTCTGTGTGTGTGAGAGTGTGCGCATGTCTGTGTCTGTGTGTGTGAGTGTGTGTGCGTGTGAGAGTGTGTGTGTGAGAGTGTGTTTGTGAGAGAGTGTGAGAGTGTGTGTGTGTGTGTGAGTGCGTGTTTGTGTGTGAGTGTGTGTGAGAGTGTGTGTGTGAGAGAGTGTGAGCGTGTGTGAGTGAGTGAGTGTGTGTGTGAGAGTGTGTGTGTGTGAGAGTGAGTGTGTGTGTGTGAGAGAGTGTGTGTGAGAGAGTGTATGTGTGTGAGTGTGTGTGTGTATGTATGTGAGAGTGTGTGTATTTGTGTGTGTGTGAGAGTGTGTGCGTATATGTGTGTGTGTGTGAATGTGTGTGAGAGAGTGCGTGAGTGTGTGTGAGAGTGTATGTATGCATGTGAGAGTGAGTGCGTGTGAGAGTGTGTGTGTGTGAATGTGTGTGAGAGTGAGTGTGTGTGAGTGTGTGTGTATGTGCGTGAGAGTGAGTGAATGCGTGTGAGAGTGAGTGTGTGTGAGAGTGAGTGAATGCGTGTGAGAGTGAGTGTGTGTGAGAGTGAGTGAGTGAGTGTGTGTGTGCTGTTTGAGGGCTCACACTGAGCCCACCTTTGACACCATGACAGATGACAGCTTATTTATCCTGTAGTTCATCATGAAACAGTTGGGAAGTCCAGGACAATCTGAATGCTTCTCTCATTGATCCCCACATAACTGCAGCATCTTGTCTGAATAATGACGCTGCTGCAGAAGATGATTTCCTGGAATCAATCTTTCCAGAACCAGGACACAGAGGATTGCTTTTAAAACACAGTGACTCCATCCCGTACACTGCTCCCATTGTGGGAATGGCTGACATTGAACCGAGGAACCTGGAGGACACAGTTCCACAGCCCGGCCCCGAATGGCCAGAATGATGCAGACGTGTTGATGCATATTTTGAAAGGATCAGGCTAAGATCCTGGAGTGGCAGCCCCTCCGCAGGGGAGTGTGACACTCACCAGATTACTGACAGACCCCTATGATCTGAGGGAATGTCACTGTGGCTGTTTGCCAGTGATCTGGTCTGATGTCCATTATCTGCCTTGAACTTGTTTGGAAACCCCAGTTGTGATGGGAACAGGCAATTAGTAATTTCGGCTTGGTTTTATATGTTTAAAGAATGTGGATGTCACTGGCTAGGTCAGCATTTATTGCCCACCCGCAATTGTCCAGAGGGGTGATAAGAGTCAATCAGTTTCCTGTGGGTCTGTTAGATTGGCCTGACTGGGTAAAGGTGGCAGATTTCCTGCCCTGAATGACATTAGTGAATCAGATGGGTTTTTATGGTAATTGACAGTGGTTACAGGGGTACCAGCTGCTCAACATCCAAACAATGTTATATACCAGCCAACAGCTCTGCTACCAGGATTTTTCAATCTCAGAAACTTCCTGATTGTAAAATCTCTGTTAAACTGAATTGGTTTCTTCAGACTCTTTCATACTTACATCTTTGGTGATTTAAAACTATCAGTTCTCAGAATAAAAACAGCCCTTCCATGAGGCACTGCTGAGTTCAATGATAAGGCTAAAGTTATAATGTGGGATATTGCGGATTTTGCTGACTCTCTGTACATCTGGCAGAATGCTCCACAGAGACCACCCTGAACCCTCCCACTGTTTCTCATCTCTTTGAAATCTGAGTCTATCTGATCAAGCAAGTTTCAGCCCATGGGACAATATTGGAAATCACCTCATGCTGTGTGTATGAGTTATGTTTAAAGACATCTACCTGAGACACATAGAAATTACTACTCAAGGCTGTAGATAAGTCCAAAAATGTGCAGGTTAGGTAAATTAGCCATGCTAAATTGCCCGTATTATTAGGTACATTAGTCAGGAGTAAATGTAGGGAAATTGGTCTGGATGGGTTGCTCTTCGGAGGGTCAGTGTGGACTTGTTGGGCTGAAAGGCCTGTTTCCACACTGTAGGGAATCAAATCTAATCTTACCTGAATTTTGTAAAGCCTGGATTTGAAATATATTTTAATTTGGGATTTATAGGTTGTGGAGGTTCCATCATGAATTATGCTTATGGCTGCTTTTTACAGGTATTGTTCTCTCTGGGATGAAGACGTCGTGAACAGGGGATGTTGGTGATAAGTCCCTGGAGATCAGCAATTCCGATATTGGATAGTGAAAGTAGTTTCATGAATCTTATGGGTTACTCCTGCTTCTATCTCCCATCTTCTTTTGTTCTTATTTATTAATAAGAAACTTAACTAAATTAACTTCACTTTCTTTCATCTTCCTGTTAGTTGAACTGTAGTGATTGATTATGAGATCCTTGATTGGGGCCGTTAGCTGGGTCAATCAGGGAGCTTTAGCTGACAGATGTAAACAGGTCTCCTCAGTCTGGGGAGTGGCTCTGAGCTGGCTGGCCAGAGCCTGTGTACTCTGCTCATGTCAATAAACGGTGTCTTGACGATGGGAGACCGGCCTCTGTGCAGTTATTTCACTAACCAATGTATGAACTCATTTGTTTCAGATAGTTTGATTATTTCTCTGTTAAGACATTGTGCAGAGGAATATCTTAAGCATATCATAATGTTTAGCCATCTTTTTTGATTCAAAATAAAAACAGCAGTTAAAATTACAGCTAAGTTCTGGCTCTTTTTCCTCAGTTTAATTCCCACCATCAAAATCAGAGTAGCCTACATGCTGCACATAGACATCTGAAAATGTAATCAGATGGAATGTGCAAAAGTCATAGAGAGTCATGGAGTCCTCCAGTACAGAGACAGGCCCTTTGACCCAAGCTGGGCTGTGCCGATCAAACTGTCCATCCACTCTAACCCCATTTCCCTGCACTTGGCCCATATCCTTCTAATACTTTCCTGTCCATGTCTTTGTCCAAATACCTTTTAAGTTTTGTTAATGTACCCGACACAGCCACTTCCACTGGCAGCTCATGACCCTCTGTGTAAAATAAAGTTGCTCCTCAGGTTCCCTTTTATTCTTTCCCCTTTAACCTGAAACTGATGCCCTCTCTTGTCCTCGACTCCCCAACCCTGGGAAAAAGACTGAGGGCATCCATCCGATCCATACCTCTCATGATCTATACACATCTCTAAGACACCTCGCACCCCCCCCCCCCACCCCCAATCAGTCTCCTACATTCCAAAGAGAAAAGTCCTCCTTGTCCAACCTCTCCCTATAACTCAGAGCATTGAGTCCTGGCAACATCCTCTTCACTTTGGTCTCTTAGCATGAGATGAAACAATGAGTAGAACAGAGGATGTGAGTTGTGACATCTCCAAAAATGGATTGAGTATAATGTTTAGAGTCACAGAGTCCTACAGCACGGAGACAACCCTTTGGCCCAAACTGGTCCATGCCATCCAAAATGTCCGTCCACCCCATTTCCCTGCACATGGCCTATGTCCTTCTAACCCTTTCCCATCTATGTATCTGTCCAAATTCCTTTTAAGTGTTATTCATGTACTTGCCTCAACCACTTCTGCTGGCTGCTCATTCCATTTACATTTCACCCTCAGTGTAAAAAGGTTTCCCTTCAGGTTCCCTTTTATTCTTTCCCGCTAACCCTAAACTGATGCTCTCTAGTCTGCAATTCTCCAAGTCAGGGAAAGACTGAATGTATTCACCCTATCCATGCCTCTCATAATCATATACAGATCTACAAGGTTCCCCTCTCAGTCTCCTACGCTCTAAGAAAAAATGTCCTAGCTTGCCCAACCTCTCCCTGAAGCTCAGACTCTTGAGTCCAGGCAACATCCATGTAAATTTCTTCTGCACTCTTTCCAGTTTAATGACATCCTTCCTACAACAAGGTGACCAAAACTGAAGGATACTTAAAATGTTTCACAAAAGAAATAATTACCTGTCGAGTTTATTTACATTGAGGTTAAGCGTATCAGGGCTGCTGTGCGCAGCAAAAAGATAACAACAAATAAATCATTCCTGATGCCTTATGTACCAATTTTGTGATGCATTCTTGAAGTTTCCTGAAGAAGGGCTCATGCCCGAAACGTCGATTCTCCTGCTCCTTGGATGCTGCCTGATCTGCTGAGCTTTTCCAGCAACACATTTTCAGACCAAAACTGAACACAATACTCCACGTGTCGCCTCACCAGCATCCTGTATAACTGCAACATAACTTCCCAACTTCTATACTCAAGGCCCTGACTGATGAAGGCCAGTGTGTCAAAAGCCTTCTTCACTGCTCTGTCTGCCTGGGACTCCACTTCCAGAGAACTATGCACCTGAATTCCAAGCTCCCTCTGTTCCACTACACTCCTTAAGGCCCTCCAATTCATCATGGAGGAAAGTAGAAATGGAAACTGGAATAAAACAGATTGCTTCGGACTTTGTACATTCAGTTTCTTCACTGAAGTCTATCAAAGCCTCAAACAGAAACAATATAAGAATGCGTCACAAAATTGGTACATAAGGCATCAGGAATGATTTATTTGTTGTTATCTTTTTGCTGCGCACAGCAGCCCTGATACGCTTAACCTCAATGTAAATAAACTCGACAGGTAATTATTTCTTTTGTGAAACATTTTAAGTATTCTCTAGAATCTTATGATTGCATCTTTTCTAATTCAGTTTTTGACCAAATGCATCAGTTAGATAGACATTGGAAGTGTACAATTGAGCTAAACTGTTGAAAGTAAATACAAAATGTTTGCACATTTATTTCTGCAAAGGTTGCAAATGCATCCCTTTACCACGCTGACAGAATTATATGATTTCCAATTTTCTTGTGACATATGATTCGTGCGTTCTCCATTTTACTATATTTCATTATAAGTTGCTTTTCGCAAAGTAGCATTTTGAAGACAATTTGTCGAAGCCAAGTTCGTTCTGCAGTTATTTTGAGTGCAGTGTGTTTTTTATGTTTTCAAGCCTTTGTAGTACTTTAGTCCATAAGTTTACAAGATTAATTAAGGCAAATTTTCAGTTTTCAAGGCCTATACTTTGTTTTGTTTAAAACAATGCTTCAGGTCCAGTTGCCAAGGTAACAGAATTGAAGCACTTAACAGTTGTTAGAGAGGCAATCATTTTATCTGTTTAGACTTGATATAAAGTAATGCATTTGAGGTCTGAGAGGACAACAATTCTAACATTGTCTTTGCTAGACACCCATTAAAATTGATTCAGTAATTTTCTCAGTCGCACTTGAATTGATATAATCAAATGACAAAGAATAGGAAACCAAGAATGAAATTCTACAACACACTTTTGTTTCTAGCCTTTGGATCATGCACTCAGTTTCTCCTGACCACTGATCAGGATGTTCAGGACGGTGCTGTTTCCCTTCCTACCACCCAAGGAGCTGTTAGTGTATCTCTCACGGTCAGTACTGTTTCCCTACAGCTGTCTCATAGCAATAGGACTCTAACTCCTCACCTGAAAGCAAATCCCAACTCCCACTTTGGAGAGAGTCTCTATTCCAGTTGCATCAGGAGCTGCAGTGGTCAGCACCAGGATCAGGATCAGGATTGGGACCAGGATCGGGATCAGGACTAGGATCAGCGCCAGGATTAGGACCAGGATCAGTACCAGGTCTAGGATCAGCACCAGGATCAGGACTGGAATCAGGATCAGGACCGGGAACAGGACTAGGATCAGCACCAGGATCAGGATCAGGATCAGGACCAGGATCAGGATCAGCTACCGACTCTGAGCAATGGACAGAGAATGTGAAGTAGAAATACAAATACTTTGATACCAATGAAGGTTTCTAAAACTTGCAATGAGCTCAGGTCAAACGAAGTCATTACTAGTCAGTGGGCTACATTGTGATGGAATGGAAATTGGCTCCCATCAATATCCGATCCAGCAATCCTGCAGGAAGTGAATGGGGAATAATACTTGTGCAGTGATGTTCAGTGACGGCAATCAGCAGCAAAATGATCAAGTTGTGAAACAATTGCAAAAGAAAAGAACACACGTCTCTCCAGATAAATATACAACCACCAGATCAGGGTGAAATATCCAACTTCCAAAGGGTTACACTGAAGTTTGAATTGCTCATCTGGTATACTCTATTTTAAGTTGCTTACAAAATTAGTGAATTTATGACACATGTGTCTACACCTATCTGTCTGGCGTAATTTTATATCATTTGATAAAGGGGTTAGTCATGAGACCACAAAATGTTCAATCAGAATTAGGCCATTAAGCCACTGAGTCCGCTCCGCCATTCAATCATGGCTGATATATTTACCAACCCATTCTTTTACCTTCTCCCCATAAGAATTGATGCGCTCACTAGTTAACAACCTAACTATTTTTGTCTTAAATATCACAATGATTTGGCCTCCACAGCCGTCTGTTGCAATAAACTTCATGGATTCACCACCCTCTATCTAAAGGAATCCCTCCTCATCTCAGCTCTAAAGGGTCATCCCTTCACCCTGAGGCTGTGCCCTTGGGCCCTAATCTCTTCTACTAGTGGAAACATCTTCTCAATATCCACTGTATCCAAACCTCTCAGTATTCAATCAGGTTCCCCATACTCTTCTAAATTCCATCAAAAACAGACTGGGAGTCTGCAGATGCTCGTCATGTGACAAGTTCTTTATCCCCAGGTTCATTCTTGTAAATCTCCTCTGGATCCCCTCCAATGCCAACACATCCTTCTTTAGATACAGGGCCCAGGACGAATCCCAGCATTCCAAATGCAGTCTGACCACAGCCTTATACAGCCTCAGCAGTACATCTCTGCTCCTGTACTCTAGGCCTTTTGAAATGAATGCTAACATGGTATTTGCCTTCTTAATATTGTAGTGTTATACCTGTGTAGTAGATAGTATTACAATGTATTTTCAACAGACACGGGTATGATATTATTACTGTGATATAGCATGTGATTGGAAAGTATGAAAATTTCACACTTTATCGTAAGTTAGGTCACTTGAAACATGACATATTGATGGAAACATACTCTCTTTCTAACTGAATAGCCTGATCTCAGCCCGGACACTGATGTGCCTGTGAATGTAACAGCTGTATATATTGGTGAACAGTAATCAATGTCTGTTACCCACATGATTTTTATGTTACAGGAATTGCTGCATCAGATAAATATATCTTGTTTAACACAAAATGCCCAACATTGTGCTAACTGGGGAAGGGCAACTCATGGTCAGCTTGCCAGTGAGTCTCAAGTGCCCCGAATCAATAAGAAAGTCCATTGTTGAGAATTAGTACACATTTTGCATTTTTATTATCCAATTTTGAACCAGCCTTAGGGTGCACTTAAACTGCAAATGTTGTTTTAGCTTCACAAGAGTATTGCAGTCATAGATTAAAACTCTCCAGGTTGTTGAGTCACTGGGAAAAGCGTTGCTCACACCAGACAGCTGCTTACATGGTCTGCCTGTATTTAATGGATGAGAATCCACAGGCAAATGCATCCTTGATTTTTCAATTAGCTGCTGCTGTTTACAGAATATCTCTGTAAAGCAATGATAACCACTTGGATCTGTGTCAGGGCATGACCTCATATGATCTGATCCCAGAATTAGAGAGAGAGAGAGAGAGAGAGAGAGAGACTCTTCATAGTGTGCAATCTCATTCTACTTCCTAACAGGGTCAGTTCAAGCCCTACACGCCCTAATTTTGACATCGATACGATGCTGATTCACCTTGGTTTCAACACTAAACTTCAGAGTGTACACACATTGCAGGAGACATTGAGTAAAGGTTTTGTAAATCCGACTCTGCTGTCTGAGCTAATCTTACCTCCAAGCTGTGTATGTGCACAAATTAGCAGCAATCTGGGAAGGTTCTCGTAGGCAACACATGGCTTTATTTCATTCATGATGCCACATATAAAAACAAATTCATAAACCTGCTGTGCAGTGCCTGGTGGAATAAGCTCTAGGAGTCAAATGCTCTGACCTCATACACTTGAGTGTTGAGAATAGTATTAAAAGCCCATTTGCTATGAGAACGGCCAAAGAATAATCAATTGCTCAGAAAACATCAGCAACAGGCTCTCCATGCACAGTGTTTTGTGCATCAGCCTCCAGAACATCTCAGCTATCCCTGTCGAGCTGACAGCAGAACACTATTAATGCCCCAAATCATTAGTTACCCAGCAGAGGGAGTGTAATCTGATCACATGCCTCCGCCTCACTAAGGCTCCTCACAAATATGACATGGTTGAATTTGAGAGGGAAGAAATTGAAATCTATGATGTTGTGCTCAGATATCATGTGCTTTTTTTTGTACATCCGCTATTTGTGGATCTCTAGCTGCAAGTGACCTGAAACAGCGATGTAAAGTGAACGAGACATCCAGAATAGGGTCCTTCAGCCATTAGCTGTGAGTTTACAAACCACATTCAGCCACAGCCAAAATTCTCCTTCCGTTTGCAACAGCAATTTCTCATCTGGCTTCAGAGGATGATGCTCGCCATTAATCTTATTACAAATATTAGCCAGGACATTGTGCTATGGACCAATTAAGGAGTGAAGTAAAAGACAAATAAGATTTTTATGCCAAATAAGTTGTATTTTAAGTTTTAGTTTCAATAGCATAAAGATCGGAAATACGACAAAGATTATTGTTTGCAAATACATCGGATCGGAAGCAGTCTATTCATTCCATTTTCTGCCATTCAGTTTGATTATGATTGATTTCTCCCTGAGCTCCATTTACCTACATTTTAATCCATAGCCTTTATACCCTACCTAATTCAAACGTATTTACAGCCTTATGGGGGAAGAGAGAGTTACAGATTTCTGCCAAAATTGTTTCCTGGGGCAGAATTCTACAGGAGTTTGAATGACGTGGGATCTGGTGAGATTTGCAACAGAATGCCATTAGACGTCCAGCTAAAGCCTATCTTGACATTGGACACTCGGCACTAACAGCTCAGGGCACACTCTATGGCACCAGCCACATGCAACCCACTTCTCTGGCCATTGGCAACTGCTTTGTGCCAGTATCTAACAACCCTCATGACTAAACTCTGATCCATTTACAGGATGCTCCTGCCCTTCAATGCTGTCCCTCGGGTTGCCCAGGTTACTCTCACTGTAACACTGCAGGAAGGACACTGTGTGCTCAGGGACAAACCCCCCTGCCCCTTACCCACTCCCCCCCCCCACACTGCCACTCCAGCTCAGGGACTCTCTGCTCACTGACAGTTCACAGTTATCCCTGCCTGCTCTGCCTTGTCTTGCCCCCCTCAGCCAAAGCTTTCAAAGCTTGGAGGAACAGGAGGAGGGCATTCATCCATCAACCCTGCCCTGCCATTCGCTACAATCGTGGCTGATGAAAACCCTTCTGTGCCTTTTACCCCCTCACACCCTCCCATTCCTCTTATCACGTAATACTGCTGGTAATCAGAAAACACACAAAGTCTGAGCTTCCACATATTTCCAAAATGAGGTGGAGAATTCACAACTCTCTCAGTAAAAGCATTTCTCACCATTTGAACCTAAATGACACCTCCCTTGTTTTTAAATTGTGTTTCCTGGTGTAGAGTTCCCAATTAGGGAACCATTTTGGCTGCATTGACCCTGTCTATCCTTTTCAGTATTTTGTAAGTTTCACTGAGATCACCTCTCATTCTTCGAATAAAAGGCCCAGTTTGCCCAACTCCTCTTCATAGGAATGTTCTGCTGTCATTGAACATAGCATCAGTACAGCACAGGAACAGGCCCTTCAGCCCACCACGTCTGTGGTGACCTTGATGCCATTCCAAACTAATCCCATTTGCCTGCACATAGTCCGTATCACTGTGTCCCTGCCTTCTCATGTTTCTGTCTAAATGTCTCTGAAATATTGTGATCTCATTTGTTGCTACCACCTCCCCTAACTGCATGTTTCAGATACCTACTAGCCTCAGTGTAAAAAACTTGTCTCTCACATCTCCTTTAAACTTTCCCCCCATCACCTTAAACCTATTCCCCCTCATATTTGACATTTCCATTCAGTGATAAAGACTCTGACTAACCACCCTGTCAATGCTGCTCATAATTTTACATACTGCTATCAGGTCGCCCCTCAGCCTCTGATGTTCAGGTGAAAGCAAATCAAGTTTGTCTGATTTCTCCTTGTAGCAAATACACTCCAATTTTGGCAATATCCTAGTAAACATTTTTTGTCCCTTCTCCAAAGCTCCATGACATTCCTACAGAGTGGTGACCAGGACTGCACACAATACTCTAAATGTGGCTAACCTAACGTTTTTACAGCTACAACATGACTTGTCAATTTTTATCCTCCTGATTGATGAAGGCAAGCATTCCATTTGCCTTCTTATCCCCTTGTTTTGGCAGTTTCAGAGAGCTATGGCCTGGGGACCCCAAGATCCCTCTGTATATTGATGCTCATTAAGATCTTGCCATTAAACTGTATACTTTCCTTTGACATTTGACCTCCCAAAATACAAAACCTCACACTTGTCTGGATTAAAATTCACACAACACCATGTTATAGTCCAACAGGTTTTAATTAGAAGCACTGGCTTTCAGAGTGCTGCTGATGAAGGCAACCACCTGATGAAGGAGCGGTGCTCTGAAAGCTAGTGCTTCCAATTAAACCTGTTGGACTATAACCTGGTGTTGTGTGATTTTAACTTTGTTCACCTCAATTCAACACCAGCACCTCCAAATCTTGTCGGGGTTAAACTGTGCCCAATTCTGCTCAATTTTCCAATATATATTCTGGTGTATGCATTGATGACCTTTTTCATTATCCACAACTCCACCAAGTTTCATGTTGTCTGCAAACTTACTTATTAGACCACCTATATTTTCACCAAAGTAATTGATATATATGTATATACATAAACAACAGTGGTCCTTCTGATGCTCCTTTCACTATATCACTGGTCACAGATCTGAGTCAGAAAGATATCCCTCCATAACTACCCTCTGTCTTATATGGCCAAGCCAGTTTGGTATCCAACTTACCAACTCACTGCGGATCCGTGATTTAATCTTCTCGATCAGCCTACATTGAGAGACCTTGTCAAATGCTTTTGTAAAGTTCATGTAGACAATATTGATCCCTCTGCCCTCATCAATCATCTTTGTCACATCCTCAAAAAACTCAATCACTTTTGAGAGACAAGATGACCTCCCCCCCCGGCCACACTGTATAAATCCATGCTGACTATCTCTAATATGTCACATCTTCTCCAAATGCAAATAAACCTGGTCCCTAAGAATCTTCTCCAATAACTTCCCTCCCACTGACGTAAGGCTGAAATATCCCTGATATCCTTTGGGGACACAAGCCTGGTCCAGGGTTGTTGCATTCCTTTGCTGATGATGAGACCTTTTTTGTGATAAGGAGACCAAAGCCGCACACAGTATTCCATAGGAAGCCTCACCAATCTCCTCCACAATTGGTTCGGGGCACGGATGGAAGGCAGAGCCAAGGCCAGGCATGGATGGTGCCCACATCGGGGTTCTGGTGGTCTGGTGTGTGGCAGCAGCTGAAGACCTGGATCAGGACTTTGATAGGCTGAGATCGCAGGAGAGAGGCTAATGCAGCATTTGCAGTGATGATGAGTGCAGGGGACATTGAGCCAGCATGGGGAAAGTGTGCCAAAGCTGAGGAGATCGAGCCCATGTAGAAAGTGCAGTCCCGAAAACCAGCCAAAAATTCAATGGTTTGACCAGGTGAGCAAATGTGAGCCTTAATGTTTATTGATTTGGCTCTTTATACCGTAGGCAATTGGCCTTGCCATTCCCCTGTGCTATGAACATATCCTTCCCCTCCCTGCCAATTACAAGAAGATGTTGCATCATCTCCTGCTTTCTTCTTTTCGAGGGGAATGAATTTTGGAATCCTCACTTCAATAAAGTGGTTAATGTTCTCTTATTGAATGCATTCAAGATGGGGTCCATAGACAAGGGGGTATTGGGCAATGGAGATTGTGTGTGCAAGTCGAGTTGAGTTAGACAATTAGCCATTATCTTATTGGATGTTGACGAAGAATCATCGGACCTTGTGGTCTATTGTTGCCCAGATTTCTACAGTCGTGTTTTGAACAAACATTTACCTCTTGTTTGCTACCTTCATACTGGACAGAACTAACAATCCATTCTCACATAGTAGCAATGGCACAAGTTTATTCTCTGCTAACTTATACATGGAATAAGATGGGCTGGTTAAAAAATTGATTTAAAGCTAGCCCCCCTCAACGAAACTCTGGCTCTGTTACTTGTTCATGTGTCCAGGGAACATATTGTAGGGGGTCACTAGAGTTCAAGGAGCGCCTGAATTGATTATCGGCACATTTTAATGTACATCGATGGAAGGAGAAGGAGAGAGAGAGAGTTCCTGGAGAGGAGTAATCATCCAAACAATTCCCTCTGTTGGTGTGTTACCCATGGTTACATTCTTACGCATGAAATTGGAGGCATCTTGTGTACAAGGTATCGAAATCTTTCCTTCTGTCACATGACATCAGATTCTAACAGATTCCAACAAGTTAAAAGCAGGTGTAAGGTAACAGTGGGTCCTCAAACATGTCCCACCAAGGTCAAGACCAAAGCTGATCTGATTGTAATCTCACTACATGCTGTCACCCCCACCCCCAGCCCCGCCCACTTCACTTTGGCATGGCACTAAAGAAGCAGCGTATTACACATCTCTCTTTTCTTGTGCATGAGTGATAAAACGTTATAATGTCAGTGCAGCGAGTGATTACGAAGGTGGATAGAATCCTATCCTGTATTATAAGAGGAATTGGAAATAAAAGAAAGAATGTTATACTCCAGTTACTCAGGGCATTGGTGAGACCACATCTCAAATACAACGCACAGCTTTGGTCTTCTTATTTAAGGAAGGATATAAATGTATTGGAGGAGATTCCGAGCAAGATTAATACCATATCAATATATTGATATATTTTCTTAAAAAGGGGGGCCAAGTCTCATTAGTGCCTGTAAATCGTATTGTAACCTCCATATGTTAGTCCTCAATGCCCCTGGCAATAAATGTGAGGTCATTTCAGAAACCTCAGATCCTCTTTCTGTTAAGTCTGCTCAATTGATGAATTAGATCAAGGCTAATCAATACTTTAACACCATACCTAGGGCAGCATGGTGGCTCAGTTGTTGGCACTGCTACCTCACAGCTCCCAGGGTTCCATTCTAGCCTCGGGCCGACTGGCTGTGTGGAATTCACAAATTCTCCCTGTGTCTGGGTGGGTTTCCTCCTATTGTCCAAAGACGTACAGATCATGTGGATTGGCCACTTTAAAATGTCCCTTAGTGTGCAGGGATGTGCAGGTTAGGTGGATTATCCTTGGGATAGGGTAGGGGAATGAGTCCTGATGGGTTGCTCTTCAGAAGATTGGTGCAGACTTGATATGCTGAATGGCCTCTTCCTGCACTGTAGGGATTCTATGTTAACCCCATTTACCCATCGCTGGTCTGATTCCCTTAATGTCCTCCTCTAACAAAGCCAATGTTTGCTACCAAAAGATTTTGATTTCTTTAAAACAATTCAACTTGGGAAAAATGAGTAAGAATTAACAAATAATAATTTATAGTTTGTCAGCTGGATCTAACAGCAATCAAAAACTCCACATGCTGCAGTTCCAAAGTATGAAGAATAGCAATTGAGCACAAAAGCATTTTGGAAAGCATACATTCAAATAATTATCTTGCTCTGTTGCTTGAAAAAAGGGACTAGATACAAGTAATTAGTCTCATGATGACTGAAACCTAAAAGAATTGTTGACATATAGGATACTGAATCCAATTGGATTCAATAATTAAATTTGTGTCCATTTGATACTGCATGCGTTCAGCGTCTGTTGTTCATTAAAATGAACAGTGCGTGTGAATTATTAATAGCTGCTACCTTTAATTTCCCTGCCAGAAATTAAACTGCTTCATAAATGGGTTGCCGCAGTTAGAAAAGAATGAGACAGCCAAAAGTATCAGCAATGGTGTCAATGTGCCAGTCAGAGAGAATGATCGATGTGTGCAGCATTTGCCGTATACAATAAAGAAGGCTTCATTTAAACCAGAAAGTCCCTTTCCAAGTAACGTGTGCTGCCCGTTATCCAAATGCTACACTCTGACATACCACAATAAGAAAACGATGTTTTGGTTATGTCAGATGTTGAAAAGTAATTAATAAATAACATGAAACTGTGCAATGATGTTAATAACAATGTTCCCTTTATGAATGCAACTAGACGGACCGCTCAGCATTAATCTCAGTACAGGAAAAGAAAGTTGCAAACCCAGCCCTGTGGACCATTCAAAATCGTACTCGTTATTCAATTTTTATTGTTTTTTCAGAGCGCAGAAGGCTCAGGGGAACCTGAGGGATGTGGATGAGGGGCATAGATAAGTTAGATAAGAAGAAAGTCTTCCTCTAGTAGAGGTGTTAATAACCAAACAGTACAATTTTAAGGTTAGGATCAATAGAGGGGATTTGCGAAAATAATTTTTCACCCAGAAGGTTGTGATTAACTGGAGCTCAGTGGTTAAGAACAGTAGGACCCCTGAAGACATCGAAGAAGTCTATATTACAGAGGAGGAAGTGCTCGATGTCTTGAAACGGGTAAAGGTGGATAAATCCCCAGGACCTGATCAGGTGTACCTGAGAACTCTGTGGGAAGCTAGAGAAGTGATTGCTGGGCCTCTTGCTGAGGTATTTGTATCATCGCTAGTCACAGGTGAGATGCTGGAAAACTGACGGTTGGCTAACATGGTGCCACTGTTTAAGAAGGGCGGTAAGGACAAGCCAGGGAACTATAGATCGGTGAGCCTGATGTCAGTGGTGGGCAAGTTGTTGGAAGGAATCCTGAGGGATAAGCTGTTTGGAAAGGCAAGGACTGATTAGGGATAGTTAACATAGCTTTGTGCATGGGAAATCATGTCTCACAAACTTGATTGAGTTTTTTGAAGAAGTAACAAAGAGGATTGATGAGGGCAGAGCAGTAGATGTGATCTATATGGACTTCAGTATGGAGTTTGACAAGGTTCCCACGGGAGACTGATTAGCAAGGTTAGATCTCATGGAATATGGGGAAACTAGCCATTTGGATATAGAACTGGCTCAAAGATAGAAGACAGAGGGTCGTGGTGGTGGTGGAGGGTTGTTTTTCAGACTGGAGGCCTGTGACCAGTGGAGTGCCACAAGGATCGGTGCTGGGTCCTCTACTTTCCATCATTTATTTAAATAATTTGGATGCAAGCATAAGAGGTACAGTTAGTAAGTTTGCAGATGACACCAAAATTGGAGGTGTAGTGGACAACGAAGACGGTTACTTCAAATTACAACAGGTTCTTGATCAGATGGACCAATGGGCTGAGAAGTGGCAAATGGAGTTTAATTCAGATAAATGCGAGGTGCTGCATTTTGGGAAAGATATAAAAGAGACCTAAGGGGCAACTTTTTCACACAGAGGGTGGTATATGTATGGAATGAGCTGCCAGAAGAAGTGGTGGAAGCTGGTACAATTGCAACATTTAAGAGGCATCTTGATGGCTATATGAATAGGAAGGGTTTGGAGGGATTTAGGTCGGGTGCTGGCAGGTGGGACTAGATTGAGTTGGGATATCTAGTCGGTATGGATGGGTTGGACCGAAGGGTCTGTTTCCATGTTGTACATCTCTATGACTCTATGACTCTAAGTATTTAGTTGAGCAGCTGAAACACCATAGCATACAAGACTACAGAACACGTGCTGGAAAATAACTTTGGAATAGATAGATACTTAACTGATGCGGACATGATGGGCTGAAGAGCCTCTTTCTGTGCTGTAAAACTCCAGGGCTACATTAATGTCACAGTGTCTGGGCTAACATGGGGAGAGTTGGCCCACAGGTTAGTTAAACAACACTCTGTAATAGTCATACTTATGGAATTGTACCTTCCAGCCAGTGTCTTAGGCAGCACCAGTACCATTCCTGTGTTCTGTCCCACTGACTGGCAAACCCACCAGAAATGGTGACAAATAGATATACATTTGGGGATGAAGTTGTCCTGTGAGCTGCTAGCATTAACTCCAGACCCCATGAAGTTTCCTGTCAGGTGCCACAGGTGAAATTGAGGTAATAAAGCCTAGTACCCTTTCTCAGCTGAGACTCAATGGACAGAATGGCTTCCATCTCTCCTCCTTATCCAGTGGTTGTAAGATTAGGAAGTTATCAGCATTGTTACTTTCAATTTTCTTCTTAATTACAAAATTACTCACACTGATATTTGTTTCAGGTAAATAAGACCATAAGATCATAAGACATAGGAGTGGAAGTAAGGCCATTCGGCCCATCGAGTCCACTCCGCCATTCAATCATGGCTGATGGGCATTTCAACTCCACTGACCCGCATTCTCCCCGTAGCCCTTAATTCCTTGAGACAACAAGAATCTATCGATTTCTGCCTTGAAGACATTTAGCGTCCTGGCCTCCACTGCACTCTGTGGCAATGAATTCCACAGGCCCATCACTCTCTGGCTGAAGAAATGTCTCCGCATTTCTGTTCTGAATTTACCCCCTCTAATTTTAAGGCTGTGTCCACAGGTCCTAGTCTCCTCGCCTAATGGAAACAACTTCCTAGCGTCCACCCTTTCCAAGCCATGTATTATCTTGTACGTCTCTATTAAGTCTCCCCTTAATCTTCTAAACGCCAATGAATACAATCCTAGGATCCTCAGCCGTTCCTCATATGTTAGACCTACCATTCCAGGGATCATCCGTGTGAATCTCCGCTAGACACGCTCCAGTGCCGGTATGTCCTTCCTGAGGTGTGGGGACTAAACCTGGACACAGTACTCCAAATGGGGCCTCACCAGAGCTTGATAAAGTCTCAGTAGCACAACGGTGCTTTTATATTCCAGCCCTCTTGAGATAAGTGACAACATTGCATTCGCTTTCTTAATCAAATATTTGAGGTGAAGGTAGTTTTGGTAGTGAATTTACTGTGTGCACAAAAGAAACCCAAAGACAATACTGTTTCCAGGGTGAACAGCTCATATTGCACTTTGATTATGATCAACATTACCAGCAGAAAGCCATCTTTGAGAATGTACAGAAGAAACACACATTGTCTCCTTGCAACACGCCCTAACTCCCTCCGCGGTTACAAATGACATCCTTCTTTGGGAAAGAGATGCACAAACAGGAGAACACTAGGTGACAGCTAAACAGGGGTATTGCCCGAATAATCTCTATGTTAACACAGGATGCTATGTGACTGCTTTAGTTCTTGTGTTACTGGCATAAAGAAGGGGTCTGATGTCAGCATTTTAAAATCTTGTGTTCTTCTTCCAAATTACAAACTTGTTAATAAGCAGTCCTCGTGTTATCTCTCTGAGGCTGGACAGGATGAACACTATAATAGGGAAAGCCAATCTGTCAGGGTTCAAGATATCTGTGGCTTTGAAATGTAAAGTATTAAATTTCCATCTTTAGTACTCTGAGCACAGAACTGGCATGAATGAATGCAACTCCACCAACTCTCAAGAAAATTGACACCACCCAGAACAAAGTAGCTGGCTTGATAAGCACCTCATAAACCACCTTTAACACCCACTCTCTACAGCATTACAGATGATCCCATTACACTATACACTGTCACACATAAGCACACATACACATACATGCTCTTACATACTCACACACTCATGCAGGCTCCCTCTCATGCACACGCTGTCTTTCAGACACACATGCACATCCCCACCTGCCTCCCTACACTCACACCCAGGTGCACACCATCTCACAGGCTTATATGCACACACTCTACCATGCAAGCACACAAGCACAAGCATACACATGTGGGGACACACACACACACACACACACACACACACACACACACACACACACACACACACACACACACACACACACACACACACACACACACACACACACACACCTCTCTCTCTCCCCCTCACATGAATGCACAAATATATAGAAATCTATGGGTGCAGAATTGTATTGAAAGATACATTGTATTTTGCTCAAAAAGCACACAATCTGCAGGCAGTCAATCCATGTGAAAATAGTCTGACTCAAGATTGGGACATAGACAGACTCTAACCTCACACCTTTAGTGCATTGTCTGAGCTGAGATGTCAATTTTTTTTATGAAACCTTAAGTTATCTCAAGAATGCGACTTAAAAGACGTTCTGGGATTTACATATTAATGAATCAAAACATGCAACCCATTCACAAAGGTGAAAGAGTTAACAGCAATCCAGGTTTGTTCAATATATCAGATCAGTTGTATGATATTATAAATTATGTGTCTTATGATCCTGCTGCACTAGCTACCTGATGAAAGAGCAATCATCCGAAAACTTGTACTTCCAAATAAACCTGTTGGCCTATAATCTGGTGTTGTGTGACTTTTAACCTTGTCCACCCCAATTCCACACTGGCACCTCCTCACCATCCCTACTGCGCTGACACACAGTGGCAGCAGCTGTATCATTGACAAGATAGAGTCATAGAGATGTACAGCATGGAAACAGACCCTTCGTCCAATCCGTCCATGCTGACTAGATATCCCAACCCAATCTAGTCCCACCTGCCAGCACCCAGCCCATATCCCTCCAAACCCTTCCTATTCATATACCCATCCAAATGCTTCTTAAATGTTGCAATTGTACCAGCCTCCACCACATCCTCTGGCAGCTCATTCCGTACACGTATCACCCTCTGTGTGAAAAAGTTGCCCCTTACGTCTCTTTTATATCTTTCCCCTCTCATCCTAAACCTATGCCTTCTAGTTCTGGACTCCCCAACCCCAGGGAAAAGACTTTGTCTGTTTATCCTATCCATGCACCTCATAATTTTGTAAACCTCTATAAGGTCACCCCTCAGCCTCCGACGCTCCAGGGAAAACAGCCCCAGCCTGTTCAGCCTCTCCTTGTAGCTCAGATCCTCCAACCCTGGCAACATCCTTGTAAATCTTTGCTGAACCCTTTCAAGTTTCACAACATCTTTCCGATAGGAAGGAGACCAGAATTGTATGCAATATTCCAACAGTGGCCTAACCAATGTCCTGTAATGACCTCCCAACTCCTGTACTCAATACTCTGACCAATAAAGGAAAGCATATCAAATGCCTTCTTCACTATCCTATCTACCTGCGACTCCACTTTCAAGGAGCTATGAACCTGCACTCCAAGGTCTCTTTGTTCAGCAACACTCCCTAGGACCTTACCATTAAGTGCATAAGTCCTGCTAAGATTTGCTTTCCCAAAATGCAGCACCTTGCATTTATCTGAATTAAACTCCATCTGCCACTTCTCAGCCCATTGGCCCATCTGGTCCAGATTCTGTTGTAATCTGAGGTAACCCTCTTCACTGTCCACTACACCTCCAATTTTGGTGTCATCTGAAAAATTACTAACTGTACCTCTTATGCTCGCATCCAAATCATTTATGTAAATGACAAAAAGTAGAGGGCCCAGCATCGATCCTTGTGGCACTCCACTGGTCACAGGCCTCCAGCCTGAAAAACAACCCTCCGCCACCACCCTCTCTGCTACCTTTGAGCCAGTTCTGTATCCAAATGGCTAGTTCTCCCTGTATTCCATGAGATCTAACCTTTCTAATCAGTCTCCCGTGGGAACCTTGTCCAACGCCTTTCTGAAATCCATATAGATCACATTTACTGCTCTGCCCTCATCAATCTTCTTTATGACTTCTTAAAAAAACTCAATCAAGTTTGGGAGACATGATATCCCACGCACAAAGCCATGTTGACTACCCTGAATCAGTCCATGCCTTTCCAAATACATGCACATCCTAGACCTCAGGATTCCCTCCAACAACTTGCCTACCACTGTCAGGCTCACCGGTCTATAGTTCCCTGGCTTGTCCTTACCACCCTTCTTAAACAGTGGCACCACGTTTGCCGACCTCCAGTCTTCTGGCACCTCATCTGTGATTATCGATGACACAAATATCTCAGCAAGAGGCCCAGAAATCACTTCTCTAGCTTCCCACAGAGTTCTCGGGTACATCTGATCAGGTCCTGGGGAGTTATCCACTTTTAACCGTTTCAAGACATCCAGCACTTCCTCCTCTATAATCTGGACATTTTGCAAGATGTCACCATCTATTTCCCTACAGTCTATATCTTTCATGTCCTTTTCCACAGTAAATACTGATGCAAAATATTCATTTAGTATCTCCCCCATTTCCTGTGGTTCCACACAAAGGCCGCCTTGCTGATCTTTGAAGGGCCCTATTCTGTCCCTGGTTACCCTTTTGTCCTTAATATATTTGTAAAAACCCTTTGGATTCTCTTTAATTCTATTTGCCAAAGCTATCTCATGTCCCCATTTTGCCCTCCTGATTTCCCTCTTAAGTATACTCCTACTTTCTTTATACTCTTCTGAGGATTTACTCGATCTATCCTGTCTATACCTGACATATGCTTCCTTCTTTTTCTTAACCAAACCCTCAATTTTTTTAGTCATCCAGCATTCCCTATACCTACCAGCCTTTCCTTTCACCCTGACAGGAATATACTTTCTCTGGATTCTTGTTATCTCATGTCTGAAGGCTTCCCATTTTTCAGCCGTCCCTTTACCTGCGAACATCTGTCCCCAATCAGCTTTCAAAAGTTCTTGCCTAATACCGTCAAAATTGGCCTTTCTCCAATTTAGAATTTCAACTTTTAGATCTGGTCTATCCTTTTCCATCACTATTTTAGAACAAATAGAATTATGGTCGCTGGCCCCAAAGTGCTCCCCATTGACACCTCAGTCACCTGCCCTGCCTTATTTCCCAAGAGTAGGTCAAGTTTTGCACCTTCTCTAGTAGGTACATGCACATACTGAATCAGAAAGTTGTCTTGTGCACACTTAACAAATTCCTCTCCATCTAAACCTTTAACACTATGGCAGTCCCAGTCGATGTTTGGAAAGTTAAAGTCCCCTACCATAACTACCCTATTATTCTTGCAGATAGCTGAGATCTCCTTACAAGTTTGTTTCTCAATTTCCCTCTGACTATTGGGGGGTCTATAATACAATCCCAATAAGGTGATCATCCCTTTCTTATTTCTCAGTTCCATCCAAATAACTTCTATGGATGTATTTCCGGGAATATCCTCCCCCAGCACAGCTGTAATGCTATCCCTTATCAAAAATACCACTCCCCCTCCTCTCTTGTCTCCCTTTCTATCCTTCCTGTAGCATTTGTATCCTGGAACATTAAGCTGCCAGTCCTGCCCATTCCTGAGCCATGTTTCTGTAATTGCTATGATATCCCAGTCCCATGTTCCTAACCATGCCCTGAGTTCATCTGCTTCCTTGTTCAGCCCCTTGCATTGAAATAAATGCAGTTTAATTTATTAGTCCTACCTTGTCCCTACCTGCCCTGACTGTTTGACTCAATTCTGTTCTCAGATGTACCCATCTCAGATCGATCTCTTTCCTCACTATCTACCTGGGTCCCACCTTACCACCCCCCCACCTTACTAGTTTAAATCCTCCCGAGCAGTTCTAGCAAATTTCCCTGCCAATATATTAGTCCCCTTCCAATTTAGGTGCAAGCCGTCCAAAAATGTGAATCCTTCTCCCATACACCAACTCCTCAGCCATGCATTCATCTGCTCTATCCTCCTATTCCTGCCCTCACTAGCTCGTGGCATTGGGAATAATCCAGATATTACTACTCTTCAGGACCTCCTTTTTAAATTTCTGCCTAACTCTTTGTAATCTCCATTCAGAGTCTCAACCTTTTCCCCTCCAATGTCGTTGGTTCCAATGTGGACAATGACCTCCTGCTGGCCCCTCTCCCCCGTGAGAACATTCTGCACCCTCTCTGAGACATCCTTGATCCTAGCACCAGGGAAACAACACACCATTCTGCTTTTTCTCTGCTGGCCACAGAAACGTCTGTCTGTACGTCTGACTACAGAATCCCCTAACACAATTGCTCTCTTGGAAGCTGACGTACCCTTCATTGCATTAGAGCCATTGAACTGCAGTAATGAGTTAACCCTCCTGAGTCAACCTTCCAAACCTGCAAAGTCTGCTCCTAGAAAGACAGGGCAACAGGTGCATGGGAAAACCACCAGCTATTCATCCAGGTTCTCCTCCATACCACACACCATCCATGTTCTGAACTGTATTTCTATTCCTTCACTGTTATGGGCCAAATTCCTGTAAGTTCCCTCCTACCAGCTCCCTAGTGCCCCTACAGATCATGGACTTTAGCAGTTCCAGGTGGCAATTCTCCTCCATCTTCTCAAGAGCATCTAGGCTGACCAAGGCAATGATGTTCGTTCCCGTGAGCGAATAAATAAAAATCATTTTGTGTTTCCATGATCCATAAGCAGGTTCAGAGTTACCAATTACTATTATACTGTCGAAGTGATTGAATGAAACAACAACGAAGCATTTAATGCATTCTGCAAATATTTTGGATTCTGAACTAAGATACTTGAGAATCCAGCCTGCTGCATGTCTGCTAATTGGTTTCTCCTGAACAAAAACGAGAGAGTTCTGGTCAATGGCAATCCCTGTGAATTAATGCCCAGAATAGATTGCAATGCCTCACCTATTTGTGAAGACTTTGCTGTAGTTGTAAACTTGAATCTCCAACATCTCGTTTCCATCAATGTTGCTGGCAATAGGCCATCGGAAAGTCTGTAAATGAACAAAGAGGGATTAAAATCAGTCTGGCTTGTCTTAATATTTCCATTTAACTGACTATGAAAGGAAAATGATGAGCATTAGATCATGAGTAATTAAAATCCAGGATTTGATTAACTGAAGTCAAAGTTATGGCACATGATAAATTCTCCTCTGACTCAGCTACAAAATGCAATCAGAACACAGTCAGAATAAAAAAAAGACAAGTTGTAACGTTACTCACACATTTTATAGCAAACTGCAATTAATATCCCTTTGTAAACCACTTCTTATTGAATGTTTTCTTTGCATCCCTTGATTCACTTTGGAAACCCCATAAACATTGACAAGGAGCTTGCATTTCAATTAAATTATAGACCCTAAAAATTAACTTTATGAGTAGAATCTTATTGGGACTTGAACAAACTAAGGCAAGGAGTCTGGAAGAATTGAGTGGGAAGTCCAGTGAGGATGTTCTTGATACTGGGAGCAAGTTGTTGCCATTTTCAAACAGTTCTAGGTGATTCTCATGAGGAAGTGGTACAATGCCTGTTATTGTGGATTATTGCTTGCTATAGACCTCAATAACAACAGGGGAGGTGAAGATCAGTGTGTTATCACCAGACTGTTAATCCAGAGACCCAAGTAATGTTACTCAGGTTCGAATCACTGTCATGGTAGATGGTGGAATTTGAATTATAAAAAAAATCTGGAATAAACAGAAACATTTCATTCACCTTCTTCATCACTTGCTGGACCTGAATAGTAACGTCTTGTGATTTATTCACCACCTCTGTACACTGGGCTCTGCAATATCTCTCCATTTAAATAGGACAGTACTTCTATATTCTTCCTGCCAAAATGGACAATTTCATGTTTCTTCACATTATACCCCATCTGCCAATGTTTTGCTTTTATCTCTTTGCAGACTTTTGACCTCCTCTTGACAACTTACCTACTTTGATGTCATAATTAGCATATGTGTAGTCCCTTTCTCCATGTTATTTATACAAACTGTAAACAGTTGAAGTCCCAGCACTGATTACTGTGACATTTCATGAGTTTCAGCTTGTCAGCTCAAAAAGGTCTATTTATCTCTATTTTTTTCCTTCCTGTTATCTAACTAGTCCTTTATTGATGCTAATCTTGAGTCCACCAAGTATAAAAATGAAGAGGTTGTGGTACAGTAAATCTTAACACTGGTTTGACTGAACTGTAGAATTGTAGCCAATTGTGGGCATCTATGAACAAAGGAGGAGGAATAAATCTTTTTGGACCTTGAACTGCTTCCACCATTCAATGAGATTATGGCTGATCTGTGATCTTACATAAGTATATCAGGGTAATACATCAGAATGCAGAATGTAGTGTTAAAGCTACAGAGAAGGTGCAGAGAAAGAACAACTCTAACATATAGGAGGTCCGTTCAGAAATCTGATAACAGCGGGGAAGAAGCTGTTCTTGAATCTGTTGGTATGTAATGTTCAAACTTTTCCACCTTGTACCCAATAGAAGAGGGTGGTAGAGAGTATGACTGGGGTGGGAGGGGTCTTTGATTATGTTGGCTGCTTTCCCGAGGCAGTGGGAACTATGGACAGAGTCAATGACAGGAAAGCTGGTTTTTGCGATGGACTGTAATGCGTTCACAACTCTGTGTAATGTCTTGCAGTCTTGGGCAGAGCAGTTACCATAATAAACTGTGATGCATCTATGGTATAAAAATTGCCAAAGGGCTTATGCCTGAAACATCGACTCTCCTGCTGCTGGATGCTGCCTGCCCTGCTGTGCTTTTCCAGTGCCACACTTTTCGACATTGATGAGACCCTCCATTAGGTTACATGGTATTACTACTGTGTTAATAAGGACAAATGTTGAACAGATTTAGTAACTCAAAATTGGCTAACCATGAGGCACTGTGAACCATCAGTAGCAGAACTGTATTCAACTACAACCTGTAACCTCGTAACTCAGTACATCCCCATTTCAACATTACCATCAAACCATGGTACCATCAACATTACCATCAAACAAGGTCAACCATGGTTCAGTCGAGAGTGCAGGAACCAGGGGCAGTGCCAGCCATATGAGGTGTCAACCTGATGAAGCTATTACACAGGACTGACCAGGTTCCAAACAGCATACGCAGCAAGTGATAGACAGAGCTAAATGATTCCACAAACAACAAATCAGACCTAGGCGCTGCAGTTCTGCTAAATCCAGTCATGAAGGGTCAACAAATAACAAGAGAAATTCCCACAAATATCCCCATTCTCAACAAAGGGGAGCCAGCAGATCACTGCAAAACACAAAGCTAAAACATTTGCAACAATCTTCAGCCAGAAGTGCTGAATGGATGGTCTATTTTGGCTATGTCCTGAGGTCCCCAGCATCACTGATTCCAGTCCTTAGCCAATGTGGAATGTCGCCCAAGGTTGGTGTGTCCACAAAAAGCAGCCAATTGCTGTCATATCAATCACCTCTCAGTCATCAGCAAAGTAATGTAAGGTATATCAGTTACTCATCATAACCTGCTCACAAATACTCAGCTTGGGATCCATCAGGGCAACACCCACCCCACTTCTTGACTTCATGACAGTGTTGGTCCAATAATGGATCAAAGACCTGTACTGATTTGTTGTGTACTAAACATGAACATTCAACAAGAGATTGTTCAGCTCATCATAGAGCATCCCTTGCAATAGCCTGGTTATGATCCTGAGCATGAATCACTGTGGGTTATGTTTGAAAATCATACATTTTGAAAGATATTTTTAAATATTCAGCAAAAGGACCCTAAATTATTACTTTCAAGAGTAGTGGTTTCCTCATTTTCTATTATTAATGTAAAAGTTTGAATAGCTCCAAACAGGCATGATTTGAGAATGAAAAAGGAGATAACATTGATCACTATTTGCAGCAAACTGAGCGATGTACCATTACATTTCTTCAAGGCATGGTTTACCCTATAAACAAGGCTGATATGATTTGCAATGCAAGACATCACGAGTGTTCATTAACTAAGAAATGCACCTTAGGCTTCCAAAAGGCATTTGAGAAAATTAAATGTGAAAGTTGATTCATTAAGCAAAAAGCTGTGGGAATTCAGAGTGAATAATGTTCGATGACATTTGATGTACACAAATGTAAGTGTATTGCCCATAGAAATGAAAGTAATGGAAAGTTTATCAGCAACAACATTCAATTAAATACTGTCTGTCAGTAACATAACAATGAGGCATGCATGATAGATCGTGCTGAATTATGTAAAGATGCAACTAAACAAGATATAGCAATCTCATTAGACTCAAAGCTCAATGTGAATAATCTAGTTTCCCAGGAGGAGATCAGTCAGTCAGTCAGTCCTGCCTGTGCTGGCTCTTTGAAACAAGCTGTCCACGTAGTTCTATCCCCATGCCCTTTCCTCATGAAGATGTATTGAGGGTGGAGTGGGCAGTGAAGAAGGCTACCTCAGAGTACACCAGGACCTTGGTCAGTTGGGCCAATGGGCTGAGGAATGGCAGATGGGCTTAATTTCGATAAATGCAAGGTGCTGCATTTTGGAAAGGCAAATCAGGGCAGGACTTCTACAGGCCCTGTGGAGTGTTGCTGAACAAAGAGACTTTGGAGTGCAGGTTCATAATTCCTTGAAGGTAGAGTTGCAAAAAGGATAGTGAAGAAGGCGTTCAGTTCACTTGTCTTTATTGATCACTGTGTTGAGTATAAGAGTTGCAATGTCATGTTGCAGCTGTACAGGACATTGTTAGGCCACTTTTGGACTACTGCATTCAACTCTGGTCTCCCTACTGTAGGAAGAATGTTGTGAAATTTTAAAGGGTTCAGAAAAGGTTTACAAAGATATTGCCGGGATATGAGGGTTTGTGCTATAAGGAGAGGCTGGGGCTGTTTTCTCTGGAGCGTTGGAGGCTGAGGGGTGATTTTACAGAGGTTTATAAAGTCATGAGGGGCATGGATAGGATAAATAGACAAGGTCTTTTACCTGGGGTGGGGGAGTCAGAACTAGAGGGCATAAGTTTAAGGTGAGAGGGGAAAGATATAAAAGAGACTTGAGGAGTGACGTTTTGATGCAGAGAATGGTGCATGTATGGAATGAGCTGCCATAGGAAGTGGTGGAGGCTGGTACAGTGACAACATTTAAAAGGCATCTGGATGGGTATATGAATAGGAGGGGTATGGAGGGATATGGGCTAAGTGCTGGCAAATGGGACTCGATTAGTTGAGGATATCTGGTCAGCATGGACGAGTTGGACTGAAGGGTTTGTTTCCATGCTGTACATCTCTATGACTCCATGGCTGAAAGGTTTTTGTCTTTTCCAAATATTTAACCAATTGCCTTTTAAAATTTGTTAATGAATTTGCCTCTCCCACTCAATCAGGCAGTGCATTCCACATTATAACAACACTGCTCAGTCATATCTTCCACTTACCCTCTCTGCGGTAAGGAGATTAATTTCATGATTGAAATCTCTCATCTCAAATACCATTCTAATAAATTCTATTGCAGTCTTGACAACCTCACTACAGTGTACCACACAGTAAAACTTAAAATTGCAAAGTTTAAATCTGAGATGCTTGAATTCACAAGTGTTCAGGAGTCTGAGGAAAATGCTGATATATGGAAATTTAGCATATCCACAATGACGCTTACCAATTTTTATAGCACAGATGCAGCGAAAGGCAGAAACTGCATGAACTTGTTCACAAAGTATTTGACAAGGTCTCACCTTCACATTCAGGATACCGGGAGGAAATGGAGATTGTCAATACTGGAGAGTCAGTGTGGAAAGGTGTGGCACTGGAAAAGCACAGTAGGACAGGCAGCACCTGATGTGGTTGTTTAACCTGAGGGTGACACTTCAGCCAAAGGGTGACATTGAGAAGGAGAGGGCTTCATAGAGGCTCAGTGAGTAGTGAGATCACAGCGCAACTCTTCACATTGAAATCCCCCACTCAGAATACTTTGCATGTTTTTGCCAATCTTAGTGCTTCTTCTGATGTCTGTTCAACATGGAGGAGAATTGATTCATCGGCTGAGGTTGGGGTTAATAGTTGTTAATCAGCCATAGGCTCCTTATCCTTGTTTGTCTTATTGTCACAGATGTTATGGAATGTGGATCCAATGTTGAGGATTCCCAAAGGGTCTGCCAGTGGGCCTGCTCAGGAAGGTGTTTGTCTGGATATTAGCCGGATTCTCCTGCTTGAAGGTCAGAGGGGCATGTAATTAGATGGGGTGGTGGCATACCCAAAATTTGCCACTTCTCTGCCTGGTGTGTCATTAGGGAACATTGTGAATTATTTTGCCAAAGCTGTTTAATCATGTTTCTGTTAAATATTGCAATGTTTCTGTGGTGAGAAAATAGACTTAACATTTTGAGTCTAGTTCTTCAGAATGATTAGTAGCTAGCAAAAGGTGGTATACATGGTGAAGACGTGAAGGAGGGGAGAGGAGGAAGTGAATAGCCAGAAATGGAGCCCAGAGAGAGAGATAGAGATGGTTGGCTGGTCTTTCTCTCGGCTCTATTTTCACTTATTCACTTACTGCTCTCCCGCACAAACCCCGACCACCCTCTGTCTCCAGCATCGACACCACTGGTTGTTGCTGGCTACTAATAGTTCTGAAGAAGGTTCACTGGACTCAAAATGTTAAGGTGTCTGTTTATCCCCCAATTGAGTTTTTTTAGATTAGATTACTTACAGTGTGGAAACAGGCCCTTCGGCCCAACAAGTCCACATCGACCTGCCAAAGCGCAGCCCACCCATACCCCTACCTAACACTATGGACAATTTAGCACGGCCAATTCACCTGACCCGCACATCTTTGTGACTGCGGGAGGAAACCGGAGCACCCGGAGGAAACCCACGCAGACACGGGGAGAACGTGCAAACTCCACACAGTCAGTCGCCTGAGGCGGGAATTGAACCCGGGGTCTCTGGCGCTGTGAGGCAGCAGTGCTAACCACTGTGCCACCGTGCCGCCCACAAATTCATCCTTGGAAACCAACCAACCTCTCAGCCTCTAACGTCCCCATGAATGTTGTGCATGTTATTAATGCCACAGTACCTGCCCAGTCTTTGCTATCTCCTTGGACAGTCTTTGTCATTGTGCAGATAATGTGCTTTCTAGATTTGCTTCTGAAATACTCAAAAGTCAAATGCTTTGTTGTATATAAGGAGAGCTATGCACCATCTGTTATTACATTGTGAACTGTTCCCTCAGGCTAACCTTTAAGCAATCTGATGTTACACTGGCGTTGGCAGTATTCCCTAAGTTAAGCACATTTAACAGCATTTAAGAAGCTATTTACATGGATGAATATTCAGACAAATGACATGGGAAAATGTTGAATGCCAACTTATCATTGTAGACCACAAATGTTGATTGTTGACCTCCCCTACGGAAGACAGTGACTGAACTAATTAAACAAATGAAGTAAGTGTACATTCAGAATTATGATTTGGTGTTAATTAATTTAATTCAAATACATTTTCCAACCAAGAACCGGAAAGGTTTGGATTTGTGCCAATTCCCATACTATAATCCATACAATAAAGCCTCATCAAACACTGCTCCCAGGATGAGGAACTAAACCTGGACTTATTTATTTATTCTGGTTAGCAGCAAACAGATTTTCTGCTTGCTCTATACAGTAAGGAAATAGCAAGCCCAGTCCTGGCTATTGCCTGCCTTTGTAGATCACTCTTCAGGTGGCAGTGCCTGGCACCAGACATTGGGAGCCAAATAAATCTCTGCTCCAATCAGGATCTTTATACATCATGTCAATGACAATGACCCAGTGGGAGTCAGGACCCAGGAGTGATCCAGTTGTCAGGTTCCCAATGACAGAGTGAGGTGCTAGCCATGGTGCTGAATAATGAGGCTATCATTATGGTGCTCAGGCTTCCTGAACCAAGGTGGTGCTATGCAAATGAAGGATTAAACTGTAATTGTTCGGTGTCATTAATTGTAGAATACAGAATGGATAATTGGTGATTGAGTAAAATTGGAAATGGAAAGAATTGTGACAAGTGTCATGTTTGACTCTGATGAAATCAACTGCTGTGAAGACAACCTTTCACCTTTGTTTCCAGCCTGGAGAACACAAATGTATGATGTTCAGGAAACTCTCAGTGCATTTCATCAACACACAGAACAAATACTACTACATACAATGTCATGTGAGTAGTCTTTGTTAAAAATGAACACATGGTCCTTTATATAATGGAAATAAGCATATCATTTCGGAGATGAAACATTGAAAGTCTGAGGTATAAATTTTAATTCAGTATTGCCCCTTTCTAAGATCTATCCACTACTTCTGTTACCTACTGAATTTTGTACAATTTTCCTACTACATCTTACATTCATGTTACTAATCTGAATACTGTCCAGGAATTATTTGTTTCACACTGTGAAGATATCTCTTGAACGAGGCACCATTATTATATTCTACATAATGCATATATTTTCAGCCATATATTTAAGAAACAATAAAGTAGAATAACAATGGTTATAATAGAACATTTCAAAGCAGGTATTTTGATAGAAAGAAGTATATTTTATATTGCAACAAAACAAAATGGTAATCTAAACTTTTAATTATCCAAGGATGTGTTAAACCTTAGCAATTTTTATCTTTCTTTCTTGGGATGAGTGTGTCACTGGTTAGGCACAGCATTTATCTTCTATTCCTGATTGCCCTGGAGAAGATGGTCTTGAGTTTTTGTCATGAATGTCTTCTGTTTGTAGGGTGTGTGTGTACCCGCCATGCTGTTCATGAATGTCTGCAGTTTGTAGGGTGTGTGTGCACCCACAGTGCTGTTCAGGAATGTCTGCGGTTTGTAGGGTGTGTGTGCACCCACAGTGCTGTTCATGAATGTCTGCTATTATAGGGTGTGTGTGCACCCACAGTGCTGTTCAGGAATGTCTGCGGTTTGTAGGGTGTGTGTGTACCCATAGTGCTGTTCAGGAATGCATGCTGTTTGTAGGGTGTGTATGTACCCACTGTGCTGTTCAGGAATGCCTGCTGTTTGTAGGGTGTGTGTGTACCCACTGTGCTGTTCAGGAATGCCTGCTGTTTGTAGGGTGTGTGTGTACCCATAGTGCTGTTCAGGAATGCCTGCTGTTTGTAGGGTGTGTGTGTACCCACTGTGCTGTTCAGGAATGCCTGCTGTTTGTAGGGTGTGTGTGTACCCACTGTGCTGTTCAGGAATGCTTGCTGTTTGTAGGGTGTGTGTGTACCCACTGTGCTGTTCAGAAGGGAATTCCAGGATTTTGTCTCTGCGACAGTGAAGGAATAGTGATATATATCCAAGTCAGACTCAAATGTGCTTTGGAAGGGACCTTGCAGATGATGGTGTTCTGATGCATCTGCTGCCCTTATCCTTCTAAGTGGCATTAGAAGGCAAGTTATTAAATGGTAAAGTTGCCATTGTCCTAGTGGACTGTAAACCTGTTCTCTCATTGGAAGGAGATAACTGGTGGTGGTTTAACTTGAGGGTCACCATGCCTGAGCTGAGGGGTAAGGTTGAGAAGGAGAGCACATTATGTTTCCCTAAGCTAATGTGGCACACTGCATTGCAAATTAGCCGTCCAGTCAACTGAACTAACTGAACCTTCAGAATTCTTCAGAAGGGTCACTGGACTCAAAATGTTAACTCTGCTTACTCTCCACAGCTGCTTCCAGACCTGCTGAGTTTCTCCAACAATTTCTGGTTTTGTGTATTTCAGGCCTCTAGTTCTTTGATTTAATATGATATTCTGGATTATTTATAAGAACCGAAGGATTGAATTTGTTGAATTAAGAGGATACTGAACAATTTGGGGCATCGAGCTATTACTTTTCCTGTTTATGATGTTGTGATCCCAGCTCGTGATAATGTGAGACAAGTTAGGTTTTCAGAGTGAAACCCGGCTTGATAGACCACAAGGTTTATTCCTGCATGCTGAGCTGGGAATTTGTGTTGCAGACGTTTCGTCCCCTGTCTAGGTGACATCAGGAATGAGGAATGAATCAGATGAAAGACTCTGGCCTGAAACGTCGAATTTCCTGTTCCTTGGATGCTGCCTGACCTGCTCTGCTTTAACCAGCAACACATTTTCAGCTTCTTTCCTTCTGCCTTGACTGTCCTGGGCAGTACTCAATTGCATGACTGCTCTACTAGATCTTTTCTCTCTCAAACAGAGCTGCTCACTCAATGACCTTCTGGATCACCCTATTTTTCTAAGAGGAAAGTTGATTCTATCTCTGTCTTCCCGTGTCATAAAACACCTTTTTTTTAAAACCTTACTCGTAGTGAGGTGCCGGAAGACTGGAGGTTGGCAAATGTGGTGCCACTGTTTAAGAAGGGTGGTAAAGACAAGCCAGAGAACTATAGACCGGTGAGCCTGACCTCAGTGGTGGGCAAGTTGTTGGAGGGAATCCTGAGGGACAGGATGTACATGTATTTGGAAAGGCAAGGACTGATTAGGGATAGTCAACATGGCTTTGTGCGTGGGGAAATCATGTCTCACAAACTTGATTGAGTTTTTTGAAGAAGTCACAAAGAAGACTGATGAGGGCAGAGCAGTAGATGTGATCTACATGGACTTCAGTAAGGCGTTCGACAAGGTTCCACATGGGAGACTGTTTAGCAAGGTTAGATCTTATGGAATACAGGGAGAACTAGCCATTTGGATACAGAACTGGCTCAAAGGTAGAAGGCAGAGGGTGGTGGTGGGTTGTTTTTCAGGCTGGAGGCCTGTGACCAGTGGAGCGCCACAAGGATCGATGCTGGGTCCTCTACTTTTTGTCATTTACATAAATGATTTGAATGCGAGCATAAGAGGTACAGTTAGTACGTTTGCAGATGACACCAAAATTGGAGGTGTAGTGGACAGCGGGGAGGGTTACCTCAGATTACGACAGGATCTGGACCAGATGGGCCAATGGGCTGAGAAGTGGCAGATGGAGATTAATTCAGAAAAATGTGAGGTGCTGCATTTTGGGAAAGCAAATCTTAACAGGACTTATGCACTTAATGGTAAGGTCCTAGGGAGTGTTGCTGAACAAAGAGATCTTGGAGTGCAGGTTCATAGCCCCTTGAAAGTGGAGTCACAGGTAGATAGGATAGTGAAGAAAGCATTTGGTATGCTTTCATTTATTGGTCAGAGTATTGAGTACAGATGTTGGTAGGTCATATTGCAGCTATACAGGACATTGGTTTGGCCACTGTTGGAATATTCCTTGCAATTCTGGTCTTCTTCCTATTGGAAAGATATTGTGAAACTTGAAAGGGTTCAGAAAAGATTTACAAGGATGATGTCAGGGTTGGAGGATCTGAGCTACAAGGAGAGGCTGAACAGGCTGGGGCTGTTTTTCCCTGGAGCGTCGGAGGCTGAGGGGTGATCTTATAGAGGTTTACAAAATTATGAGGGGCATGGATAGGATGAACAGACAAAGTCTTTTCCCTGGGGTGGGGAAGTCGAGAACTAGAGGGCATAGCTTTAGGATGAGAGGGGAAAAATATAAAAGTGACCTAAAGGGCAACTTTTTCACACAGAGGGTAGTACGTGTATGGAATGAGCTGCCAGAGGAAGTGGTGGAGGCTGGTACAATTGCAACATTTAAGAGGCATTTGGATGGGTATATGAATAGGAAGGGTTTGGAGGGATATGGGCCGGATGCTGGCAGGTGGGACTAGATTGGGGTGGGATATCTGGTTGGCATGGACGTGTTGGACCGAAGGGTCTGTTTCCATGCTGTACATCTCTATGACTCTATGTGGTGTGGGTTTCGCTAGCTGAGCCAGCTTTTATTGCCCATCCCTAATTGCCCAGAGGGAGGGTGAGAGGCAACCACATTGCTGTGGGTCTGACGTCATGTCGGCCAGACCAGATGCAGACGACATTTTCCTTCCTTAAAGGATACTAATGAACCAGATGGGTTCTTCCCTGACAATTGGCAGTGGCATCAAGGCCATCGTTAGGCTTTCAAAAATTAAATTGAAAATCCTTCAAAGGGACGATTTGAACCCAGGTGTACTAAACATTCCCTGGGTCTCTGGATTAATAGTCCAGCAATAATAGCACTCAGCCTTTGCCTCCCTCTTATTGTAAGTTCATAGCCCATTCCTTTATACCATTCTACTCTTTACCAAATCACTGAACTATTCGCTTGAAGGACTTTTGTTAAAATCTAAAATCTCATTTAAATATAAGTAAACAAATTTCCTAACAATGCACTGCCACTCACAGGACTCAAAAACTGAAACTAAAACTATGTCCTTCCCTTCTTAGTCTACACAGGATAGAATTCAAACCTAAAGTTCTGCATTGTTCTGGCTGTTTTATGTCCCAAGTTTGTTAATAACAACAAAACAATCATAAAAATCTTCAGCACAGCAAACAGCTGTCATAAATATAGAGAATCCACTCTAATTTTACCAAGGACTACAACAGTTTGGGGAGGATCAAAATATTTTTACATTTGCGAAGAAGTGAGGATTGCAGATGCTGGAGAAATTAGAGTGGCACTGGAAAAGCATAGCAAGTCAGGGAACATCTGAGGAGAAGGAGAGTTGACATTTCAGGCATAAGCCCTTCATCAGGAATGGGTCACATTATGCCCAACACGTCAGCTCTCCTGCTTCTCGGATGCTGCCCGACCTGCTGTGCTTTTCCAGCACCACGCTTTTCAACTCATTTTTACATATGACAGAAATAAATCAATATACATGATACAGCCAGCTTACCCTTGGATTTGTTCTTTTCTGATCAAAGATGTACTTATGTATTAATAACCTAGATGATACCGAATGTTAAAATGCAGGTAAGACAGAGAAGGATAGGACCAGAATTCAAGAGGCCAGCTCCAGACCAGTGAAATGGGGATCGTTATTCACAGGGATCAATTATCCCCCCTCCCCCATCATCAAGGCCTCTTCTTAGCATTTTCTTGAGGGTTGTTTTTGATATTGAGCAGTTACTTGTCGATTTTCAGGGTCTCCTTTTTCTCTTTTAACTAACTTCATTATTAGGTATACAACTTTTTAGTAATGTTAACTTTTATATTTGTACTGACAATATTGAGACTTGATCAGAAATACAATGAAAATGATTCAGCTTTATACTCAGGAATTATCACCACTCCATTCCACAACTCAAAACTTTTTCTCGACAAATAAAGAACTTGGCAAACACCTACACATTAAAATGCATCATCACTAACACTCTTTCTGTAGATTAGGGTGAGGTTGAAATGGTTGCCTGGTTGTCTTTATTAACTAAAAATTGGAAGAACTGTTGATGCTGGAAATCAGAAAAAAAATTAGAAATTGCTGGAAATAATCAGTAAGTCTGGCAGCATCCGTGTACAGCAATCAGAGTTAATGTTTTGGGGCCAGTGACTCTTCTTCAGATCGTTCTGAGGACGGGTCACTAGATCCAAAACATTAACTCTGATTTCTGTCCACAGACGTTGCCAGACCCGCTGAGCTTTTCCAGCAATTTCTGCTTTTGTTTGTGCATGCTTGTCTTTAAAACTTTCAAGTATCCTGCAAGGTATTGTTTGGAAATAGTTCCATTAATTGTTTTGAGATGTTTTGCTGTTGTTAGCTAGGTAATGGAGAGCTTGTGAAGCAGTAGTTTAGATCTTGCTAGTTTTCTAGCTACTGCACTGAACTGGGGTCAGTTAGCTCAGTTGGTTGGACAGCTGGTTTGCAACGCAGAGTGTTGCCAGCTGAGGTTACAAGACAAACTCTCCTTCTTACGTGAGATGTGGTGATCCTCAGGTTAAACCACCACCAGTTGTCTCTCTGTCTCTAATAACAGAACAGCCCTATAAGACTATAGCGACATTACCTTTACCAGTGTTTTTGATAGTGTTGATTGAGAGGCAAATATTGGCCAGGGGACTAACAAAAACCTCCCAGTTCTTAGTTCAAAATTCAATCTGATCTTTTACTTCCATGTTGGAGTGCAGTTGGGTCTTTAATTAATGTCTCATTAAAAAGAAAGTACCTCTCTTAAATGTCAACCTAAATTGCATACTCAACAACTTTTAAACGGGACTGGAATTCATTATTTTCTGACTGGAAAACGGGAAAGAGTATTACCATGAGTCAAGGCTGGCCGAATACAGGTTGACCCATTTTTTTGTAGAAATATTACACATAAGGTGTTTCTTGATATGGTGCAGATTGAAGATAAACGGAGATTATAAAAGTGGCAGATCAGCTTATACTATGACAGAATCACTGAATTGTCACAGTGCACAGGAGGCCATTCGGCCCATTGTGCCTGTACTGGCTCTACATCGGGCATCATGACCGCGTGTCAATCTCCAACTTTGCACCAAACCCTGGCGCACTATTTCAACCCAAGTAATCAGTCAATGCCCTCTTGGAAAGCTACAGCAACAAAAAGCAATCTCCGATATGGAGGGTTAGAGAAATAGGTTTTAAAAAGAAACAGTGAATAGTGGAAATCTGAAGCAAAAACAGAAATAGTTGGAGAAACACAGTAGGTCTGACGGCATCTGTGGAGAGAGAAAGCAGAGTTAATGTTTCGACTCCAGAGCCCTTTCTTCAGATCGATTCTCCTGCTGAAAATGTGTTGCTGGTCAAAGCACAGCAGGCCAGGCAGCATCTCAGGAATAGGGAATTTGACGTTTCGAGCATAAGCCCTTCATCAGGAATGAGAGAGAGTAGCCAAGCAGGCTGAGATAAAAGGTAGGGAGGAGGGACTTGGGGGAGGGGCGATGGAGGTGGGATAGGTGGAAGGAGGTCAAGGTGAGGGTGATAGGCGGGAGTGGGGTGGGGGTGGTCAACCCTCACCTTGACCTCCTTCTACCTATCCCACCTCCATCGCCCCTCCCCCAAGTCCCTCCTCCCTACCTTTTATCTTAGCCTGCTTGGCTCTCTCTCTTATTCCTGATGAAGGGCTTATGCTTGAAACGTCGAATTCCCTATTCCTGAGATGCTGCCTGGCCTGCTGTGCTTTAACCAGCAACACATTTTCAGCTGTGATCTCCAGCATCTGCAGACCTCATTTTTTACTCAGGTCGATTCTCCAGCAATTCCTGGTTCTGCATAGAGAAACTGGTCTTCAGTTGTAATGGACGGGTGAAGTTTGGAAAGAAGAAAAGAAATTTATAAAATGGGTTTTCAACTAAACTGAGGTGCAAAGAATGCACTGGAGAGGAATACATGTTAGAATGAGAAACATTCTGTGCATACATTTTACATTGTACAACAAGAAGAAAATAATTAGGGAGAAAATTAGATTGTTTTAAATTATGACACAAAAACTGAAATTGCTAGAGAAACTCAGGGCTGGCAGCATCAGTGGAGAGAAAGCAGAATTAATGTTTTGAGTCCACTGACCCTTCATCAGAACAGATTGTTTTAAATTATGTTGGAATACATGAAGCTGAAAGGAAAATAGGCAAATGATTTTTGATTAATTTCTGGAATTGCTCACCAGAGAGGAAAGTATAAATTGCATTAAGTAATTGCTTGCTGTGCGGTTGTTTGGTATCCATGCGGTGGGGAGTGTTTTACAAGGAGGTCGCCGAGACTAGGAGGTCTATCCCATCGTGTCCTGAAGGGATTTACAATATTACCAAAGGGAAATGATCGTTGGTGAAATTCTGTGGGATTGGGAACAAGCAAAATATTCTCTAAGCAACTACTTGGTGGCGGTTACAGTACGGAAACATTGCTAAAAGGAGACAGGAAGGTGAAGCTTTTTGTTTTGGAATGAGTACACAAGAAGAAAAATGCAAATTGGATACAGAATGAGAAGAGGGAGCTGATTTGCTGGACCACCATTGCCACAGAGATCTGCAACAACATTTAACTGTCAATCTTAATTCCCAGAAAAGGCAGATTGATTCTGATTGGTCAGGGCGTTTCCGTGACAATGCAGCAGGATTTGGCTCTCTCTATGAACTCTTTTCCTTGAAAAAGTGCAATTTATTTACAAATGCCTTTTGACTGCAGAAATCAGGCTCCTGAGTATTGATGTATGTGGCTTCTAGCACATGGGAATATATCACACAGTGAGCCTGAGTGATGAGCTTAAACTGAAATCCTATTGCAAGGATATTTTGTGGACAGGGACAAACACACAGCTGCCAGATTGGGTCCCTGGTGTGTCACAGGGCTGCTCACTTGCTTGTTTAGCGCTCGGTCAGTTAGCACCAATCTGGATCATTACAGCACCCCTGCCTTGCCTTACGTTTTTACACTTTAACCCCTCAGCCAGATCCTAAAAGTTCCAGGCATTGCTGGGTTGTCTCGATGTTTGGAGTATACACAAAGCCAGGCAGCAGGCAGCCGCCAAGGGTGTGTACGTGTTGTTATACAGCGCATTGTTTCAACAATCTTATTATCTGCAGAATGTGCCACCCGTGTACACAAGAAACACATTGCATGAGCCATGTCTCAGAGTCTTCCGGCTGTGGTCATCATTGATGTCCAACAGGGCAGCCATGAGTTGGCAATGCAACAGGTTAAGGGCAGTCTCCAATATCAATCCAGGGACTTGGACAATGTCAAACATCCGGTCAGTCTGCTTCTACTCCCCCACAATCCGGGCAGTGAGACAGGATCAGTTCTGAGAATCACAGAGCTGTTACAGATCTCAATCAGGGATCTGGTCCAGCAGCGTTCAGGGCTGTCTGGATGGTGAGTCATGATCAGTGCAATTGGTCAAAGTTAGGACAGGGCCCAGTGCTGCAGGAGGAGTTAGGAGGAGAAACAGAAAGCTGGGATCCAGCAGGGATCACCACGGTAAAGGTCATTACCCAATATATCAGGGCGAGAGACAATGGAGCATCTGACACTGAGAGTACACAGAGGGGAGGGGCTGGAGCAGTTCAGCTTCAGGGAGGTAGCAGAGACAACAGTGAACTACAAGAGTAGGCATCTTCACCTCATCAGGGTTGGATAGGAAAGGTGTGCAAACTATATCAGCCCATGCAGGAAAGGCTGAACCCACTGCCAGCTGTGAGCCAGCAGCAACATGTGTCCAACTGAGCGAGGGAGAAGTGGTTGCTCAGATCATCCATGGCATGTTCCTGTCTCCCCTTCTTGGGTCAGGGAGAAGGTTCAGTGGCTCCAGTACATAGAAAATGTGCATTTCTGGCCTCACTGATGCTTAGACAAACAGATGATCGTCAGGTGTGAACGTACATGTTTACAAACATGAGAGCAAATTTAAGAACAAGTGTCCCCTATGCCACCAATGTACCCTGAAAGGATTTTCTTTCTCTTTCCCACCATATCTCAGTGTAATCCATGAATCCACAACTAGCAGCCAGCTGCAGCAGGTAATCAGGAAGGCGAAGGGAATGTTGGCCTTTATTTCAAGGGGGTTGGAGTGTAAAGGGATGGAAGTCCTTACTGCAACTGCACAAGGTGCTGGGGACACCACCTCTGGGTTGCTGAGGACAGTTTTGGTCTCTTTATTTTAAGGAAAGATATTATTACATTGGAGGCCATTAAGGGAAGGTTCCCTCAGTTGATACAGGGGGATTATTCGATGAGCAAAGGCTAAACAGGGTGGGACTTTAATCACGGGGTTAGGAGACAGAGAGATGATCTCATTGATACATATAGGACTCTTAAGGGGCTTGACAGAGTAAAAACTGAGAGGATATTCCCTGTCATGGGAGAGTCTCGGACCTGGATGTAGGTTTGCTCGCTGAGCTGGAAGGTTCACTCCCAGACATTTCACCATCCTGCTAGGCCTTCACTGGGTCTCCGGGTGAAGCTCTGTTCATGATTCCTGTTTTTTATTTATATGTTTGGATTTCTTCGGGTTGGTGACATCATTTCCGGTGGTGATGCCATTTCCTGTTCTTATTCTCAGGGGGTGGTAGATGGGGTCTAACTCAATGAGTTTGTTGATAGAGTTCTGGTTGAATTCCATACTTCTAGGAATTCTCATGCATGTCTCTGTTTGGCTTGTCCTAGGATGGATGTGTTGTCCCAGTCGAAGTGGTGTCCTTCCTCATCCGTATGTGAGGATACTAGTGAAAGAGGGTCATGTCGTTTTGTGGCTAGTTGATGTTCATATATCCTGGTGGTAATTTTCTGCCTGTTTGTCTAATGTAGAAACCCTAGCCAATCTCCCCTACATCAAAGACATCTTGGCAATGACTGCCAGACGACTCAGACCCCTTGGCATCATGGTAGCCCACAAACCCACCAAGACACTTAAACAGCAGCTACTGAACTTGAAAGACCCTATACAAACAAGCAAAACTAATGTCATTTACAAAATACCATGCAAGGACCATAACAAACACTACATTGGACAAACGGGCAGAAAACCAGCCACCAGGATACATGAACATCAATTAGCCAAAAAGTGACATGACCCTCTCTCACTAATATCCTGACATACAGATGAGGAAGGACACCACTTCGACTGGGACAACACATCCATCCCAGGACAAGCCAAACAGAGACACGCATGAGAATTCCTACAAGCATGGCATTTCAACTGGAACTCCATCAACAAACACACAGATCCCATTTACCACCCTGAGAAAAAAAACAGGAAATGACATCACCACAGGAAATGACATCACCAACCCAAAGAAAGCCATACACATAAATAGAAAGCAGGAATTATCAGCAGTGCTTTACCTCAGGCCCACTGAAGATGTTACCTAGTAGGTGATGAAACATCTGGAAATGAACCTTCCAGCTCAGTGAGCAAACCTACATCTAGGACCTCAACCTGAGCTACAAATCTTCTCAAAACTCACTAATAATCTAGGACAGCGGGAATAGTCTCAGAACAAAAGATTATCAATTTAAGACTGAGGTAAGGAGGAATTTCTTCTCTCAGAAGTTTGAGTATCTTTGGAGCGCATTTCACAGAGACCTGTGAGGGCAGAGTCCTTTTGGATATTTCAGGCTGAGATAACTTCCTGATCAGGATGGGAAGGCAAGACTATAGAGAAAGGGCAACACATGAGGGGTGTTGGATCAGCAATGGCCCTACTGAAAGGCAGGGCAGGCTTGAGGGGCTGAATGACCTGCTTCTGTTCCTATTTCATACAGTTTTATGGTTTTCTAACGGGGGTAAAGGGAGACTGAAGTTGAGATGGAGCGCCTTTGCTTTAGAGTTTGGATCGGCTGACCCTGGTGCTGTATGTACATGGAGACTGGGATATCCCGCTGTCTGTGTCTGTGCTAGAGGCCGGGATATCCCGCTGTCTGTGTCTGTGCTAGAGGCCGGGATATCCCGCTGTCTGTGTCTGTGCTAGAGGCCGGGATATCCCGCTGTCTGTGTCCGTGCTAGAGGCCGGGATATCCCGCTGTCTGTGTCCGTGCTAGAGGCCGGGATATCCCGCTGTCTGTGTCCGTGCTAGAGGCCGGGATATCCCGCTGTCTGTGTCTGTGCTAGAGGCCGGGATATCCCGCTGTCTGTGTCTGTGCTAGAGCCCGGGATATCCCGCTGTCTGTGTCCGTGCTAGAGCCCGGGATATCCCGCTGTCTGTGTCTGTGCTAGAGGCCGGGATATCCCGCTGTCTGTGTCTGTGCTAGAGGCCGGGATATCCCGCTGTCTGTGTCCGTGCTAGAGGCCGGGATATCCCGCTGTCTGTGTCCGTGCTAGAGGCCGGGATATCCCGCTGTCTGTGTCCGTGCTAGAGGCCGGGATATCCCGCTGTCTGTGTCCGTGCTAGAGGCCGGGATATCCCGCTGTCTGTGTCCGTGCTAGAGGCCGGGATATCCCGCTGTCTGTGTCCGTGCTAGAGGCCGGGATATCCCGCTGTCTGTGTCCGTGCTAGAGGCCGGGATATCCCGCTGTCTGTGTCCGTGCTAGAGCCCGGGATATCCCGCTGTCTGTGTCCGTGCTAGAGCCCGGGATATCCCGCTGTCTGTGTCCGTGCTAGAGCCCGGGATATCCCGCTGTCTGTGTCCGTGCTAGAGGCCGGGATATCCCGCTGTCTGTGTCCGTGCTAGAGGCCGGGATATCCCGCTGTCTGTGTCCGTGCTAGAGGCCGGGATATCCCGCTGTCTGTGTCCCTGCTAGAGGCCGGGACATCCCGCTGTCTGTGTCCCTGCTAGAGGCCGGGACATCCCGCTGTCTGTGTCCCTGCTAGAGGCCGGGACATCCCGCTGTCTGTGTCCGTGCTAGAGGCCGGGACATCCCGCTGTCTGTGTCCGTGCTAGAGGCCGGGACATCCCGCTGTCTGTGTCCGTGCTAGAGGCCGGGACATCCCGCTGTCTGTGTCCGTGCTAGAGGCCGGGACATCCCGCTGTCTGTGTCCGTGCTAGAGGCCGGGACATCCCGCTGTCTGTGTCCGTGCTAGAGGCCGGGACATCCCGCTGTCTGTGTCCGTGCTAGAGGCCGGGACATCCCGCTGTCTGTGTCCGTGCTAGAGGCCGGGACATCCCGCTGTCTGTGTCCGTGCTAGAGGCCGGGACATCCCGCTGTCTGTGTCCGTGCTAGAGGCCGGGACATCCCGCTGTCTGTGTCCGTGCTAGAGGCCGGGACATCCCGCTGTCTGTGTCCGTGCTAGAGGCCGGGACATCCCGCTGTCTGTGTCCGTGCTAGAGGCCGGGACATCCCGCTGTCTGTGTCCGTGCTAGAGGCCGGGACATCCCGCTGTCTGTGTCCGTGCTAGAGGCCGGGACATCCCGCTGTCTGTGTCCGTGCTAGAGGCCGGGACATCCCGCTGTCTGTGTCCGTGCTAGAGGCCGGGACATCCCGCTGTCTGTGTCCGTGCTAGAGGCCGGGATATCCCGCTGTCTGTGTCCGTGCTAGAGGCCGGGATATCCCGCTGTCTGTGTCCCTGCTAGAGGCCGGGATATCCCGCTGTCTGTGTCCCTGCTAGAGGCCGGGATATCCCGCTGTCTGTGTCCCTGCTAGAGGCCGGGATATCCCGCTGTCTGTGTCCGTGCTAGAGGCCGGGACATCCCGCTGTCTGTGTCCGTGCTAGAGGCCGGGACATCCCGCTGTCTGTGTCCGTGCTAGAGGCCGGGACATCCCGCTGTCTGTGTCTGTGCTAGAGGCCTGGATATCCCGCTGTCTGTGTCCGTGCTAGAGGCCGGGATATCCCGCTGTCTGTGTCCGTGCTAGAGGCCGGGATATCCCGCTGTCTGTGTCCGTGCTAGAGGCCGGGACATCCCGCTGTCTGTGTCCGTGCTAGAGGCCGGGACATCCCGCTGTCTGTGTCCGTGCTAGAGGCCGGGACATCCCGCTGTCTGTGTCCGTGCTAGAGGCCGGGACATCCCGCTGTCTGTGTCCGTGCTAGAGGCCGGGACATCCCGCTGTCTGTGTCCGTGCTAGAGGCCGGGACATCCCGCTGTCTGTGTCCGTGCTAGAGGCCGGGACATCCCGCTGTCTGTGTCCGTGCTAGAGGCCGGGACATCCCGCTGTCTGTGTCCGTGCTAGAGGCCGGGACATCCCGCTGTCTGTGTCCGTGCTAGAGGCCGGGATATCCCGCTGTCTGTGTCCGTGCTAGAGGCCGGGATATCCCGCTGTCTGTGTCCGTGCTAGAGGCCGGGATATCCCGCTGTCTGTGTCCGTGCTAGAGGCCGGGATATCCCGCTGTCTGTGTCCGTGCTAGAGGCCGGGATATCCCGCTGTCTGTGTCCGTGCTAGAGGCCGGGATATCCCGCTGTCTGTGTCCCTGCTAGAGGCCGGGATATCCCGCTGTCTGTGTCCCTGCTAGAGGCCGGGATATCCCGCTGTCTGTGTCCCTGCTAGAGGCCGGGACATCCCGCTGTCTGTGTCCGTGCTAGAGGCCGGGACATCCCGCTGTCTGTGTCTGTGCTAGAGGCCTGGATATCCCGCTGTCTGTGTCTGTGCTAGAGGCCGGGATATCCCGCTGTCTGTGTCTGTGCTAGAGGCCGGGATATCCCGCTGTCTGTGTCTGTGCTAGAGGCCGGGACAGCCTGCTGTCTGTGTCTGTGCTAGAGGCCGGGACAGCCTGCTGTCTGTGTCTGTGCTAGAGGCCGGGACAGCCTGCTGTCTGTGTCTGTGCTAGAGGCCGGGACAGCCTGCTGTCTGTGTCTGTGCTAGAGGCCGGGACAGCCTGCTGTCTGTGTCTGTGCTAGAGGCCGGGACAGCCTGCTGTCTGTGTCTGTGCTAGAGGCCGGGACAGCCTGCTGTCTGTGTCTGTGCTAGAGGCCGGGACAGCCTGCTGTCTGTGTCTGTGCTAGAGGCCGGGACAGCCTGCTGTCTGTGTCTGTGCTAGAGGCCGGGACAGCCTGCTGTCTGTGTCTGTGCTAGAGGCCGGGACAGCCTGCTGTCTGTGTCTGTGCTAGAGGCCGGGACAGCCTGCTGTCTGTGTCTGTGCTAGAGGCCGGGACAGCCTGCTGTCTGTGTCTGTGCTAGAGGCCGGGACAGCCTGCTGTCTGTGTCTGTGCTAGAGGCCGGGACAGCCTGCTGTCTGTGTCTGTGCTAGAGGCCGGGACAGCCTGCTGTCTGTGTCTGTGCTAGAGGCCGGGACAGCCTGCTGTCTGTGTCTGTGCTAGAGGCCGGGACAGCCTGCTGTCTGTGTCTGTGCTAGAGGCCGGGACAGCCTGCTGTCTGTGTCTGTGCTAGAGGCCGGGACAGCCTGCTGTCTGTGTCTGTGCTAGAGGCCGGGACAGCCTGCTGTCTGTGTCTGTGCTAGAGGCCGGGACAGCCTGCTGTCTGTGTCTGTGCTAGAGGCCGGGACAGCCTGCTGTCTGTGTCTGTGCTAGAGGCCGGGACAGCCTGCTGTCTGTGTCCCTGCTAGAGGCCGGGACAGCCTGCTGTCTGTGTCCCTGCTAGAGGCCGGGACAGCCTGCTGTCTGTGTCCCTGCTAGAGGCTGGGATATCCTGTTTGACTCCCACAGGCTTGAGGTCAACCTGTGAATGGTCTGTGTCTCTGAGTCCATTCTCTCTGGGATGTTACCAGCACTATCCTGTCTCCTTGAGAGGAAGGGACAGCTGGGATGATGTCTAGCGTCCCCCATTCTCCGATCGATGTGCCTTCTCATTCTGTGGCCCTTTTGTCCACTGCCTCCCTCCTTACCCATACATCAGGTATCTACTTCATAACCTCACCTTGCAAATGGCATCATCAGATTTGAAAATATCATACATCAGTCTAAATAAAAATAAATTGAAACATAGCCCTGAACAGCCCTTACACCCTTCAGAATCTTGTATGTGTGTCAATATAAATAAACATCACTTGAAAATGCTCTTGAAAAACCATTAGTCTCGTCATAAGATCAAAAGTCTGTTTAATCTGCCAAACTCTCATTTCCCAGGATAGTTACGTGAACCATATTTCACCTTCCATTAAGGATATCCAAGCAATCAAACTTACATTTTTCTGGTGAGCTGACCAAGCAAACTCCGCAGTTTAGGACCATTAACACTTTTGAAACAGTGAAACTATCAAGCTGATCTTCCCCAGGACCGTTGAGTGAACAAAACCCTGCACTTTCAAATTCAATAATGCTTGTGAAAACATCAAAACTCATAACTTTAGCAAAGTTTTTAGGCAGTAAAAAAGATGGCAGAGCTGAATGGAAACCACTAGATTTGTCAATATTTGTCAACAGTTGAACATGTGACTGAACTGATTTGCAAAAAAGAAATTAGAGTAATGGAATTCGATCTGGATTTCACCCTGAGCTCACCTTTCACTATCACACAATCCAGAATAAGATTTATTGAACCGATAATCGCTTATCAGGCTCCTGGAGACATTCCCACATTTCCAAGGCTGCTGTTCATTTCAATTCATACCTTCCCAGGTGTCCAAAGTAACAGTCTGGCTGCATTTTGCAATCATGGCACTGTCATCACTTCAGGAAACAAAGAAATAACTCCGATCATGGCATTGCATCATGGAAACCCGGCAGCACTGTTCCAACTCCCAATTTATATTTGCCCTGTGTCTACTCAACAGAAACAGGAGTGAGCCGTTCAGCTCATTGAGTTGAGAGTGTGTTGCTGGAAAAGCACAACAGGTCAGTTCCTGCTCCTCGGATGTTGCCTGACCTGCTGTGCTTTCCCAACACCACACTCTCAACTCTGATCTCCAGCATCTGCAGAACTCACTGTCCCCAGTCATCTCACTGAGTCCACTCTGTTATTCAACATGATCATCATGATGATTGATCTCAATGTCAACCTCACTATTACTGTAAGCCCCGAGGCACCTTCAGCCACTAGAAACTGTCCACTTCTTTCTTAAATATTTTCATTGATTTGGCCTCCGTAGTGACAAATTCCACACAGTGATCATCCTCATGTCAATCCTCACCTCTATCCAAAGTGGCCTCTCATGTACACAGAGACTGGGATCCCTTGTTCTGCAATCCACAGTCAGGAGGAACACCATTCTTCCACCTAATCTATCAGTCTATCAATCTGGTCAGAATTGTATGCCACTCAATAAGATTCTCTCTAATTCTTCCAAACTCCAGCTGATACAGACCCACTGGACCCAATCACTTCTCATACAGAATCCATCATTCTCATACACTGCGTCATTTACCCATATTACACTGCATCTTTTACCTGTGTTACACTGCATCATTTACCCGTGTCACACTGCATCATTTCCACGTGTTACACTGCATCATTCTCCTGACATACACTGCATCATTTACCCGTGTTAGACAGCATCATTTCCACGTGTTACAATGCATCATTTACCCGTGTCGCGCTGCATCATTTACCCGTGTCGCGCTGCATCATTTACCATGTTGCACTGCATCATTTACCCATGTTGCGCTGCATCATTTTCCTGACATACACTGCATCATTTACCCGTGTTAGACAGCATCATTTCCACGTGTTACAATGCATCATTTACCCGTGTCGCGCTGCATCATTTACCCGTGTCGCGCTGCATCATTTACCATGTTGCACTGCATCATTTACCCATGTTGCGCTGCATCATTTTCCTGACATACACTGCATCATTTACCCGTGTCACACTGCATCATTTCCCCCTATTAAACAGTATCATTCACCTGGGTAATACTGCATCATTTCCCCAGGTTACACTGCACCATTTACCGGTATTTCACTGCAACATTTAACCGTGTAACACGGTATCATTTACCCGTGTTACACTGCATCATCTATCCTTGTTACACTGCGTTATTTACCTGCATTGCAGTGCATCATTTGCCCGTGTAACACTGCATCATTTACCCTTGTTAACTGCATCAATTACCCGTGTTACACTGCATCAATTACCCGTGTTACACTGCATCAATTACCCGTGTTACACTGCAACATTTACACGTGTTACACTGCGTCATTTACCCGTGTTACACTGCATCATGTTTTCATGTTGCATTGCATCGCATCATTTACTCCTGTTACAGCGCATCATGTACATGTGTTACACTGCATCATTTACCCCTGTTACACTGCATCATTTACCCGTGTTACGCTGCATCATTTACCCGTGGTACGCTGCAACATTTACCCGTGTTACGCTGCATCATTTGCCCGTGTTACACTGCATCATTTGCCCGTGTTACACTGCATCATTTGCCTGTGTTACACAGCATCATTTACCCGTGTTACACTGCATCATTTACCGTGTTGCACTGCACCATTTACCCATGTTGCGCTGCATCATTTTCCTGACATACACTGCATCATTTAGCCCTGTTACACTGCATCATTTACCCGGTGTTACACTGCATCATTTACCGTGTCGCGCTGCATCATTTACCCGTGTCACGCTGCATCATTTACCCGTGTCGCGCTGCATCATTTACCCGTGTCGCGCTGCAACATTTACCGTGTTGCACTGCATCATTTACCCATGTTGCGCTGCATCATTTCCCCCTATTAAACAGTATCATTCACCCGGGTAATACTGCATCATTTCCCCAGGTTACACTGCACCATTTACCGGTATTTCACTGCAACATTTAACCGTGTAACACGGTATCATTTACCCGTGTTGCACTGCATCATTTACCCATGTTGCACTGCATCATTTACCCGTGTTACACTGTATCATTTACCCCTGTTACACTGCATCATTTACACGGGTTACACTGCATCATTTACACACATTACACTGCATCATTTACCCGTGTTACACTGCATCATTTACCCAGGTTACACTGCATCATTTACCGGTATTTCACTGCAACATTTAACCGTGTAACACGGTATCATTTACCCGTGTTACGCTGCATCATCTATCCTTGTTACACTGCGCTATTTACCCGCATTGCAGTGCATCATTTACCCTTGTTAACTGCATCATTTACCCTTGTTAACTGCATCAATTACCCGTGTTACACTGCATCAATTAACTGTGTTACACTGCATCATGTTTTCATGTTGCATTGCATCGCATCATTTACTCCTGTTACAGCGCATCATGTACATGTGTTACACTGCATCATTTACCCCTGTTACACTGCATCATTTACCCGTGTTACACTGCATCATTTACCCGTGTTACACTGCGTCATTTTCCCGTGTTACACTGCATCATTTACCTATGTTGCACTGCATCATTTTCCTGACATACACTGCATCATTTACCCGTGTTACACTGCATCATTTACCATGTTACACTGCATCATTTACCCGTGTTACACTGCATCATTTACCCGTGTTGCACTGCATCATTTACCGTGTTACACTGCATCATTTACCCCTGTTACACTGCATCATTTAGCCCTGTTACACAGCGTCATTTACCCTGTGTTACACAGCATCATTTACCCTGTGTTACACAGCATCATTTACCCTGTGTTACACAGCATCATTTACCCTGTGTTACACTGCATCATTTACCCATGTCGCGCTGCATCATTTACCCGTGTTACACTGCATCATTTACCGTGTTACACTGCATCATTTACCCTGTGTTGCACTGCATCATTTTCCTGACATACCCTGCATCATTTACCCGTGTCGCGCTGCATCATTTACCCGTGGCGCGCTGCATCATTTACCCGTGTTACACTGCATCATTTACCCGTATTGCACTGCATCATTTTCCTCACATACACTGCATCATTTATCCCTGCTATACTGCATCATTTATCCCTGCTATACTGCATCATTTACCCCTGTTACACTGCATCATTTACCCCTGTTACACTGCATCATTTACCCCTGTTACACTGCATCGTTTACCCGTGTTACACTGCATCGTTTACCCGTGTTACACTGCATCATTTACCCCTGTTACACTGCATCATTTACCCGTATTGTACTGCATCATTTTCCCCTGCTATACTGCATCATTTACCCGTGTTACACTGCATCATTTACCTGTGTTACGCTGCATCATTTACCTGTGTTACACTGCACCATTTACCGTGTTACACTGCATCATTTACCCTGTGTTGCGCTGCATCATTTTCCTGACATACACTGCATCATTTACCCGCGTCGCGCTGCATCATTTACCCGTGTTACACTGCATCATTTACCCGTGTTACACTGCATCATTTACCCGTATTGCACTGCATCATTTTCCCCAAATACACTGCATCATTTACCCCTGCTATACTGCATCATTTACCCCGTTACACTGCATCATTTACCCGGGTTACACTGCGTAATTTACCCATGTTACGCTGCATCATTTACCCGTGTTACACTGCATCATTTACCCCTGTTACACTGCATCATTTACCCGTGTCGCGCTACATCATTTACCCGTGTCGCGCTGCCTCATTTACCCGTGTCGCGCTGCATCATTTACCCGTGTTACACTGCATCATTTACCGTGTTGCACTGCACCATTTACCCATGTTGCGCTGCATCATTTTCCTGACATACACTGCATCATTTAGCCCTGTTACACTGCATCATTTACCCGGTGTTACACTGCATCATTTACCGTGTCGCGCTGCATCATTTACCCGTGTCACGCTGCATCATTTACCCGTGTCGCGCTGCATCATTTACCCGTGTCGCGCTGCAACATTTACCGTGTTGCACTGCATCATTTACCCATGTTGCGCTGCATCATTTCCCCCTATTAAACAGTATCATTCACCCGGGTAATACTGCATCATTTCCCCAGGTTACACTGCACCATTTACCGGTATTTCACTGCAACATTTAACCGTGTAACACGGTATCATTTACCCGTGTTGCACTGCATCATTTACCCATGTTGCACTGCATCATTTACCCGTGTTACACTGTATCATTTACCCCTGTTACACTGCATCATTTACACGGGTTACACTGCATCATTTACACACATTACACTGCATCATTTACCCGTGTTACACTGCATCATTTACCCAGGTTACACTGCATCATTTACCGGTATTTCACTGCAACATTTAACCGTGTAACACGGTATCATTTACCCGTGTTACGCTGCATCATCTATCCTTGTTACACTGCGCTATTTACCCGCATTGCAGTGCATCATTTACCCTTGTTAACTGCATCATTTACCCTTGTTAACTGCATCAATTACCCGTGTTACACTGCATCAATTAACTGTGTTACACTGCATCATGTTTTCATGTTGCATTGCATCGCATCATTTACTCCTGTTACAGCGCATCATGTACATGTGTTACACTGCATCATTTACCCCTGTTACACTGCATCATTTACCCGTGTTACACTGCATCATTTACCCGTGTTACACTGCGTCATTTTCCCGTGTTACACTGCATCATTTACCTATGTTGCACTGCATCATTTTCCTGACATACACTGCATCATTTACCCGTGTTACACTGCATCATTTACCATGTTACACTGCATCATTTACCCGTGTTACACTGCATCATTTACCCGTGTTGCACTGCATCATTTACCGTGTTACACTGCATCATTTACCCCTGTTACACTGCATCATTTAGCCCTGTTACACAGCGTCATTTACCCTGTGTTACACAGCATCATTTACCCTGTGTTACACAGCATCATTTACCCTGTGTTACACAGCATCATTTACCCTGTGTTACACTGCATCATTTACCCATGTCGCGCTGCATCATTTACCCGTGTTACACTGCATCATTTACCGTGTTACACTGCATCATTTACCCTGTGTTGCACTGCATCATTTTCCTGACATACCCTGCATCATTTACCCGTGTCGCGCTGCATCATTTACCCGTGGCGCGCTGCATCATTTACCCGTGTTACACTGCATCATTTACCCGTATTGCACTGCATCATTTTCCTCACATACACTGCATCATTTATCCCTGCTATACTGCATCATTAACCCCTGTTACACTGCATCATTTACCCCTGTTACACTGCATCATTTACCCCTGTTACACTGCATCGTTTACCCGTGTTACACTGCATCGTTTACCCGTGTTACACTGCATCATTTACCCCTGTTACACTGCATCATTTACCCGTATTGTACTGCATCATTTTCCCCTGCTATACTGCATCATTTACCCGTGTTACACTGCATCATTTACCTGTGTTACGCTGCATCATTTACCTGTGTTACACTGCACCATTTACCGTGTTACACTGCATCATTTACCCTGTGTTGCGCTGCATCATTTTCCTGACATACACTGCATCATTTACCCGCGTCGCGCTGCATCATTTACCCGTGTTACACTGCATCATTTACCCGTGTTACACTGCATCATTTACCCGTATTGCACTGCATCATTTTCCCCAAATACACTGCATCATTTACCCCTGCTATACTGCATCATTTACCCCGTTACACTGCATCATTTACCCGGGTTACACTGCGTAATTTACCCATGTTACGCTGCATCATTTACCCGTGTTACACTGCATCATTTACCCCTGTTACACTGCATCATTTACCCGTGTCGCGCTACATCATTTACCCGTGTCGCGCTGCCTCATTTACCCGTGTCGCGCTGCATCATTTACCCGTGTTACACTGCATCATTTACCGTGTTGCACTGCACCATTTACCCATGTTGCGCTGCATCATTTTCCTGACATACACTGCATCATTTAGCCCTGTTACACTGCATCATTTACCCGGTGTTACACTGCATCATTTACCGTGTCGCGCTGCATCATTTACCCGTGTCACGCTGCATCATTTACCCGTGTCGCGCTGCATCATTTACCCGTGTCGCGCTGCAACATTTACCGTGTTGCACTGCATCATTTACCCATGTTGCGCTGCATCATTTACCCGTGTCGCACTGCATCATTTCCCCCTATTAAACAGTATCATTCACCCGGGTAATACTGCATCATTTCCCCAGGTTACACTGCACCATTTACCGGTATTTCACTGCAACATTTAACCGTGTAACACGGTATCATTTACCCGTGTTGCACTGCATCATTTACCCATGTTGCACTGCATCATTTACCCGTGTTACACTGTATCATTTACCCCTGTTACACTGCATCATTTACCCCTGTTACACTGCATCATTTAGCCGTGTTACACTGCATCATTTACCTGTGTTGCATTGCATCATTTACCCGTGTTGCACTGCATCATTTACCCATATTACACTGCATCATTTACCCATATTACACTGCATCATTTACCCGTGTCGCGCTGCATCATTTACCCGTGTCGCGCTGCATCATTTACCCGTGTTACACTGCATCATTTACCCCTGTTACACTGCGTAATTTACCCGGGTTACACTGCGTAATTTACCCGGGTTACACTGCGTAATTTACCCGTGTTACACTGCATCATTTACCCCTGTTACACTGCATCATTTACCCCTGTTACACTGCATCATTTAGCCGTGTCGCGCTGCATCATTTAGCCGTGTCACGCTGCATCATTTACCCCTGTTACACTGCATCATTTACCCGTGTCGTGCTGCATCATTTACCTGTGTTATACTGCATCATTTACCTGTGTTGCACTGCATCATGTACCCATGTTGCACTGCATCATTTTCCTAACATACACTGCATCATTTACCCGTGTTGCACTGCATCATTTACCCGTGTTACACTGTATCATTTACCCATATTACACTGCATCATTTACCCATATTACACTGCATCATTTACCCATATTACACTGCATCATTTACCCGTGTCGCGCTGCATCATTTACCCGTGTCGCGCTGCATCATTTACCCATGTTACACTGCATCATTTACCGTGTTACACTGCATCATTTACCCTGTGTTGCACTGCATCATTTTCCTGACATACCCTGCATCATTTACCCCTGTCGCGCTGCATCATTTACCCGTGTTACACTGCATCTTTTACCCGTATTGCACTGCATCATTTTCCTGACATACACTGCATCAGTTACCCGTGTCGCGCTGCATCATTTACCCGTGTCGCGCTGCATCATTTACCCGTGTCGCGCTGCATCATTTACCGTGTTACACTGCATCATTTACCCGTATTGCACTGCATCATTTTCCCCACATACACTGCATCATTTACCCCTGCTATACTGCATCATTTACCCCTGTTACACTGCATCATTTACCCGGGTTACACTGCGTAATTTACCCGTGTTACACTGCATCATTTACCCCTGTTACACTGCATCATTTACCCCTGTTACACTGCATCATTTAGCCGTGTCGCGCTGCATCATTTAGCCGTGTCACGCTGCATCATTTACCCCTGTTACACTGCATCATTTACCCGTGTCGTGCTGCATCATTTACCTGTGTTATACTGCATCATTTACCTGTGTTACACTGCATCATTTACCCATGTTGCACTGCATCATTTTCCTAACATACACTGCATCATTTACCCGTGTTACACTGCATCAATTACCTGTGTTACACTGCATCATTTACACGTGTTACACTGCATCATGTTTTCATGTTGCATTGCATCGCATCATTTACTCCTGTTACAGCGCGTCATGTACATGTGTCACACTGCATCATTTACCCGTGTTACACTGCATCATTTACCCGTGTTACACAGCATCATTTACCCGTGTTACACAGCATCATTTACCCGTGTTACACTGTATCATTTACCCGGGTTACACTGCATCATTTACCCATATTACACTGCATCATTTACCCATATTACACAGCATCATTTACCCGTGTGGCACTGTATCATTTACCCGTGTTACACAGCATCATGTACCCGTGTTACACTGTATCATTTACCCGGGTTACACTGCATCATTTACACACATTACACTGTATCATTTACCCGTGTTATACTGCGTCATTTACCCATATTACACTGCAACATTTACACGTGTTGCACTGTATCATTTACCCCTGTTACACTGCATCATTTACCCATGTTGCACTGCATCATTTTCCTGACATACACTGCATCATTTACCCGTGTTACACTGCATTATTTACCCTTGTTAACTGCATCATTTGCCCGTGTTAACTGCATCAATTACCCGTGTTACACTGCATCAATTACCCGTGTTACACTGCATCAATTACCTGTGTTACACTGCATCATTTACCCGTGTTGCACTGCATCATTTTCCTGACATACACTGCATCATTTACCCCTGTTACACTGCATCATTTACCCGTGTCGCGCTGCATCATTTACCCGTGTCGCGCTGCATCATTTCCCGTGTTACACTGCATCATTTACCCTGTGTTACACTGCATCATTTACCCGTGTTACACAGCATCATTTACCTGTGTTACACTGTATCATTTACCCGGGTTACACTGTATCATTTACACACATTACACTGTATCATTTACCCGTGTTATACTGCATCATTTACCCATATTACACTGCAACATTTACACGTGTTGCACTGCATCATTTACCCATGTTGCACTGCATCATTTACCTGACATACACTGCATCATTTACCCGTGTTACACTGCATCAATTACCCTTGTTAACTGCATCAATTACCCGTGTTACACTGCAACATTTACACGTGTTACACTGTATCATGTTTTCATGTTGCATTGCATCGCATCATTTACTCCTGTTACAGCGCGTCATGTACATGTGTTAGACTGCATCATTTACCCGTGTTACACTGCATCATTTACTCCTGTTACACTGCATCATTTACCCGTGTCGCACTGCATCATTTACCCGTGTCGCACTGCATCATTTACCGGGGTAATACTGCATCATTCACCCCTATAACCCTGCATCATTCACCCCTATAACCCTGCATCATTCACCCCTATAACCCTGCATCATTTGCCCGTGTCACACTGCATCATTTACCCGTGTCACACTGCATCATTTACCCGTGTCACACTGTATCATTTACACATATTACACTGCATCATTTACCCGTGTTACGCTGCATCATTTACCTGTGTTGCACTGCATCATTTACCCGTGTTACACTGTATCATTTACCCGGGTTACACTGCATCATTTACACACATTACACTGTATCATTTACCCGTGGTATACTGCATCATTTACCCGTGTTGCTCTGCATCATTTACCCCTGTTACACTGCATCATTTACCCATGTTGCACTGCATCATTTTCCTGACATACACTGTATCATTTACCCCTGTTACACTGCATCATTTACCCCTGTTACACAGCATCATTTACCCGTGTCACGCTGCATCATTTACCCGTGTTACACTGCATCGTTTACCGTGTTACACTGCATCATTTACCCTGTGTTGCACTGCATCATTTTACTGACATACCCTGCATCATTTACCCGTGTCGCGCTGCATCATTTTACTGACATACCCTGCATCATTTACCCGTGTTACACTGCATCATTTACCCGTATTGCACTGCATCATTTTCCTGACATACACTGCATCATTTACCCCTGTTACACAGCATCATTTACCCGGGTTACACTGCATCATTTACCCGTGTCGCGCTGCATCATTTACCCGGGTCACACTGCATCATTTACCCCTGTTACACTGCATCATTTACCCCTGTTACACTGCATCGTTTACCCCTGTTACACTGCATCATTTACCCGTATTGCACTGCATCATTTTCCCCACATACACTGCATCATTTATCCCTGCTATACTGCATCATTTACCCGTGTTACACTGCATCATTTACACACATTACACTGTATCATTTACCCGTGTTACACTGTATCATTTACCCGTGTTACACTGTATCATTTACCCGTGTTACACTGCATCATTTACCCGGGTTACACTGCATCATTTACACACATTACACTGCATCATTTACCCGTGTTACACAGCATCATTTACACACATTACACTGTATCATTTACCCGTGGTATACTGCATCATTTACCCATATTACACTGCATCATTTACCCGTGTTGCTCTGCATCATTTACCCCTGTTACACTGCATCATTTACCCATGTTGCACTGCATCATTTTCCTGACATACACTGTATCATTTACCCGTGTTACACTGCGTCATTTACCGTGTTACACTGCATCATTTACCCGTGTTACACTGCATCATTTACCCATGTTGCACTGCATCATTTTCCTGACATACACTGCATCATTTACCCCTGTTACACTGCATCATTTACCCCTGTTACACTGCATCATTTACCCGTGTTACACTGCATCATTTACCCATGTTGCACTGCATCATTTTCCTGACATACACTGCATCATTTACCCCTGTTACACTGCATCATTTACCCGTGTTACACTGCATCATTTACCCCTGTTACACAGCATCATTTACCCGTGTCGCGCTGCATCATTTACCCGTGTCGCGCTGCATCATTTACCCGTGTTACACTGCATCATTTACCGTGTTACACTGCATCATTTACCCTGTGTTGCACTGCATCATTTTCCTGACATACCCTGCATCATTTACCCCTGTCGCGCTGCATCATTTACCCGTGTTACACTGCATCATTTACCGTGTTACACTGCATCATTTACCCGTGTTACACTGCATCATTTACCCGTGTTACACTGCATCATTTACCGTGTTACACTGCATCATTTACCCGTGTTACACTGCATCATTTACCCATGTTGCACTGCATCATTTTCCTGACATACACTGCATCATTTACCCCTGTTACACAGCATCATTTACCCGGGTTACACTGCATCATTTACCCCTGTTACACTGCATCATTTACCCGTGTCGCGCTGCATCATTTACCCGGGTTACACTGCATCGTTTACCCGTGTTACACTGCATCGTTTACCCGTGTTACACTGCATCATTTACCCGTATTGCACTGCATCATTTTCCCCACATACACTGCATCATTTACCCCTGCTACACTGCATCATTTACCCGTGTTACACTGCATCATTTACCCGTGTTACACTGCATCATTTACCCTGTTACACTGCATCATTTACCCGTGTCGCGCTGCATCATTTACCCGTGTCGCGCTGCATCATTTACCCGTGTCGCGCTGCATCATTTACCCCGTGTTACACTGCATCATTTACCCATGTTGCGCTGCATCATTTTCCTGACATACACTGCATCATTTACCCCTGTTACACTGCATCATTTACCCCGTGTTACACTGCTTCATTTACCCGTGTCACACTGCATCATTTACCCGTGTTGCACTGCATCATTTTCCTGACATACACTGCTTCATTTACCCGTGTTACACTGCTTCATTTACCCGTGTTACACTGCATCATGTTTTCATGTTGCATTGCATCGCATCATTTACTCCCGTTACAGCGCGTCATGTACATGTGTTAGACTGCATCATTTACCCCTGTTACACTGCATCATTTACCCCTGTTATACTGCATCATTTACCCGGGTTACACTGCATCATTTACACACATTACACTGTATCATTTACCCGTGTTGCACTGCATCATTTACCCCTGTTACACTGCATCATTTACCCATGTTGCACTGCATCATTTTCCTGACATACACTGCATCATTTACCCGTGTTACACTGCACCATTTACCCTTGTTAACTGCATCATTTGCCCGTGTTAACTGCATCAATTACCCGTGTTACACTGCATCAATTACCTGTGTTACACTGCAACATTTACACGTGTTACACTGCATCATGTTTTCATGTTGCATTGCATCGCATCATTTACTCCTGTTACAGCGCGTCATGTACATGTGTTAGACTGCATCATTTACCCGTGTCACACTGCATCATTTACCCGTGTCACACTGCATCATTTACCTGTGTTACACTGTATCATTTACACATATTACACTGCATCATTTACCCGTGTTACGCTGCATCATTTACCTGTGTTACACTGTATCATTTACCCGGGTTACACTGCATCATTTACACACATTACACTGCATCATTTACCCGTGTTGCACTGCATCATTTACCCCTGTTACACTGCATCATTTACCCCTGTTATACTGCATCATTTTCCTGACATACACTGCATCATTTACCCGTTTTACACTGCACCATTTACCCTTGTTAACTGCATCATTTGCCCGTGTTAACTGCATCAATTACCCGTGTTACACTGCATCAATTACCTGTGTTACACTGCAACATTTACACGTGTTACACTGCATCATGTTTTCATGTTGCATTGCATCGCATCATTTACTCCTGTTACAGCGCGTCATGTACATGTGTTAGACTGCATCATTTACCCCTGTTACACTGCATCATTTACCTGGGTAATACTGCATCATTTACCCGTGTCACACTGCATCATTTACCCGGGTTACACTGCATCATTTACCCATGTTGCACTGCATCATTTTCCTGACATACACTGCATCATTTACCCGTATCACACTACATCATTTACCCAGTGTTACACTGCGTCATTTACCCGTGTCGCGCTGCATCATTTACCCGTGTCGCGCTGCATCATTTACCCGTGTCGCACTGCATCATTTACCCGTGTTACACTGTATCATTTACACATATTACACTGCATCATTTACCCGTGTTACGCTGCATCATTTACCTGTGTTACACTGTATCATTTACCCGGGTTACACTGCATCATTTACCCATATTACACTGCATCATTTACCCGTGTTGCTCTGCATCATTTACCCCTGTTACACTGCATAATTTACCCATGTTGCACTGCATCATTTTCCTGACATACACTGTATCATTTACCCCTGTTACACTGCACCATTTACCGTGTTACACTGCATCATTTACCCGTGTTACACTGCATCATTTACCCATGTTGCACTGCATCATTTTCCTGACATACACTGCATCATTTACCCCTGTTACACAGCATCATTTACCCGTGTTACACTGCATCATTTACCCCTGTTACACAGCATCATTTACCCGTGTCGCGCTGCATCATTTACCCGTGTCGCGCTGCATCATTTACCCGTGTCGCGCTGCATCATTTACCCGTGTCGCGCAGCATCTTTTACCGTGTTACACTGCATCATTTACCCTGTGTTGCACTGCATCATTTTCCTGAAATACCCTGCATCATTTACCCGTTTCGCGCTGCATCATTTACCCGTGTCGCGCTGCATCATTTACCCGTGTTACACTGCATCATTTACCCCTGTTACACAGCATCATTTACCCGTGTTGCTCTGCATCATTTACCCATGTTACACTGCATCATTTCCCCATGTTGCACTGCATCATTTTCCTGACATACACTGCATCATTTACCCGTGGTATACTGCATCATTTACCCATATTACACTGCATCATTTACCCGTGTCGCGCTGCATCATTTACCCGTGTCGCGCTGCATCATTTACCCGTGAAACACTGCATCATTTACCCGTATTGCACTGCATCATTTTCCTCACATACACTGCATCATTTATCCCTGCTATACTGCATCATTAACCCCTGTTACACTGCATCATTTACCCCTGTTACACTGCATCATTTACCCCTGTTACACAGCATCATTTACCCGGGTTACACTGCATCATTTACCCTGTGTTGCGCTGCATCATTTTCCTGACATACACTGCATCATTTACCCGCGTCGCGCTGCATCATTTACCCGTATTGCACTGCATCATTTACCGTGTTACACTGCATCATTTACCCGGGTTACACTGCGTAATTTACCCGTGTTACACTGCATCATTTACCGTGTTACACTGCATCATTTACCCTGTGTTGCGCTGCATCATTTTCCTGACATACACTGCATCATTTACCCGTGTCGCGCTGCATCATTTACCCCTGTTACACTGCATCATTTTCCCGTATTGCACTGCATCATTTTCCCCAAATACACTGCATCATTTACCCCTGTTACACAGCATCATTTACCCGTGTTACACTGCATCATTTACCCGTATTGCACTGCATCATTTACCCCTGCTATACTGCATCATTTACCCCTGCTATACTGCATCATTTACCCCGTTACACTGCGTAATTTACCCATGTTACGCTGCATCATTTACCCGTGTTACACTGCATCATTTACCCCTGTTACACTGCATCATTTACCCGTGTCGCGCTACATCATTTACCCGTGTCGCGCTGCCTCATTTACCCGTGTCGCGCTGCATCATTTACCCGTGTTACACTGCATCATTTACCGTGTTGCACTGCACCATTTACCCATGTTGCGCTGCATCATTTTCCTGACATACACTGCATCATTTAGCCCTGTTACACTGCATCATTTACCCGGTGTTACATTGCTTCATTTACCCGTGTTACACTGTATCATTTACCCGGGTTACACTGCATCATTTACACACATTACACTGTATCATTTACCCGTGTTACACTGCATCATTTACCCCTGTTACACTGCATCATTTACCCCTGTTACACTGCATCATTTACCCCGTGTTACACTGCTTCATTTACCCGTGTTACACTGTATCATTTACCCGGGTTACACTGCATCATTTACACACATTACACTGTATCATTTACCCGTGTTGCACTGCATCATTTACCCCTGTTACACTGCATCATTTACCCATGTTGCACTGCATCATTTTCCTGACATACACTGCATCATTTACCCCTGTTACACTGCATCATTTACCCTTGTTAACTGCATCATTTGCCCGTGTTAACTGCATCAATTACCCGTGTTACACTGCATCAATTACCTGTGATACACTGCAACATTTACCCGTGTTACACTGCATCATGTTTTCATGTTGCATTGCATCGCATCATTTACTCCTGTTACAGCGCGTCATGTACATGTGTTAGACTGCATCATTTACCCCTGTTACACTGCATCATTTACCCCTGTTACACTGCATCATTTACCCGTGTCGCACTGCATCATTTACCTGGGTAATACTGCATCATTCACCCCCTATAACCCTGCATCATTTGCCCGTGTCACACTGCATGATTTACCTGTGTTACACTGCATCATTTACCCGTGTTGCACTGCATCATTTACCCGTGTTGCACTGCATCATTTACCCGTGTTACACTGTATCATTTACCCGGGTTGCACTGCATCATTTACACACATTACACTGTATCATTTACCCGTGGTATACTGCATCATTTACCCCTGTTACACTGCATCATTTACCGTGTTACACTGCATCATTTACCCATGTTGCACTGCATCATTTTCCTGACATACACTGCATCATTTACCCTGTTACACTGCATCATTTACCCGTGTCGCGCTGCATCATTTACCCGTGTCGCGCTGCATCATTTACCGTGTTACACTGCATCATTTACCCTGTGTTGCACTGCATCATTTTCCTGACATACCCTGCATCATTTACCCGTGTCGCGCTGCATCATTTACCCGTGTCGCGCTGCATCATTTACCCGTATTGCACTGCATCATTTTCCTGACATACACTGCATCATTTACCCGTGTCGCGCTGCATCATTTACCCGTGTCGCGCTGCATCATTTACCCGGGTTACACTGCATCATTTACCGTGTTACACTGCATCATTTACCCGTATTGCACTGCATCATTTTCCCCACATACACTGCATCATTTACCCCTGCTATACTGCATCATTTACCCCTGTTACACTGCATCATTTACCCGGGTTACACTGCGTAATTTACCCGTGTTACACTGCATCATTTACCCCTGTTACACTGCATCATTTACCCCTGTTACACTGCATCATTTACCCCTGTTACACTGCATCGTTTACCCGTGTTACACTGCATCATTTACCCGTATTGCACTGCATCATTTTCCCCACATACACTGTATCATTTACCCCTGCTATACTGCATCATTTACCCCTGTTACACTGCATCATTTACGCGGGTTACACTGCGTAATTTACCCGTGTTACACTGCATCATTTACCCGTGTCGCGCTGCATCATTTACCCGTGTCGCGCTGCATCATTTACCCGTGTCACACTGCATCATTTACCCCTGTTACACTGCATCATTTACCCGTGTCGCGCTGCATCATTTACCCGTGTCGCGCTGCATCATTTACCCCTGTTACACTGCATCATTTACCCGTGTCACACTGCATCATTTACCCGTGTCGCGCTGCATCATTTACCCGTGTTACACTGCATCATTTACCCGTGTTACACTGCATCATTTACCGTGTTGCACTGCATCATTTACCCATGTTGCACTGCATCATTTTCCTAACATCCACTGCAACATTTACACGTGTTACACTGCATCATGTTTTCATGTTGCATTGCATCGCATCATTTACTCCTGTTACAGCGCGTCATGTACATGTGTTAGACTGCATCATTTACCCCTGTTACACTGCATCATTTACCTGTGTTAGACTGCATCATTTACCCCTGTTACACTGCATCATTTACCCCGTGTTACACTGCTTCATTTACCCGTGTTACACTGCTTCATTTACCCGTGTTACACAGCATCATTTACCCGTGTTACACTGTATCATTTACCCGTGTTATACTGCATCATTTACCCATATTACACTGCAACATTTACACGTGTTGCACTGCATCATTTACCCCTGTTGCACTGCATCATTTACCCTGTTACACTGCATCATTTACCCATGTTGTACTGCATCATTTTCCTGACATACACTGCATCATTTACCCGTGTTACACTGCATCAATTACCCTTGTTAACTGCATCAATTACCCTTGTTACACTGCATCATTTACCCCTGTTACACTGCATCATTTACCCGTGTCGCACTGCATCATTTACCCGTGTCGCACTGCATCATTTACCTGGGTAATACTGCATCATTCACCCCTATAACCCTGCATCATTTGCCCGTGTCACACTGCATCATTTACCCGTGTCACACTGCATCATTTACCCGTGTTACACTGCATCATTTACCCCTGTTACACTGCATCATTTACCCCCGACATACACTGCATCATTTACCCCTGTTACACTGCATCATTTACCCGTGTCGCGCTGCATCATTTACCGTGTTACACTGCATCATTTACCCTGTGTTGCACTGCATCATTTTCCTGACATACCCTGCATCATTTACCCGTGTCGTGCTGCATCATTTACCCCTGTTACACTGCATCATTTACCCGTGTTACACTGCATCATTTACCCGTGTTACACTGCATCATTTACCCGTGTCGCGCTGCATCATTTACCCGTGTCGCGCTGCATCATTTACCCGGGTTACACTGCATCATTTACCCCTGTTACACTGCATCGTTTACCCGTGTTACACTGCATCATTTACCCGTATTGCACTGCATCATTTTCCCCACATACACTGCATCATTTACCCCTGCTATACTGCATCATTTACCCCTGTTACACTGCATCATTTACCCGGGTTACACTGCGTAATTTACCCGTGTTACACTGCGTAATTTACCCCTGTTACACTGCATCATTTACCCCTGTTACACTGCATCATTTACCCCTGTAACACTGCATCGTTTACCCGTGTTACACTGCATCATTTACCCGTATTGCACTGCATCATTTTCCCCACATACACTACATCATTTACCCCTGTTACACTGCATCATTTACCCCTGTTACACTGCATCATTTACCCGTGTCGCACTGCATCATTTACCCGTGTTACACTGCATCATTTACCGTGTTGCACTGCATCATTTACCCATGTTGCACTGCATCATTTTCCTAACATCCACTGCATCATTTACCCGTGTTACACTGCATCAATTACCTGTGTTACACTGCAACATTTACACGTGTTACACTGCATCATGTTTTCATGTTGCATTGCATCGCATCATTTACTCCTGTTACAGCGCGTCATGTACATGTGTTAGACTGCATCATTTACCCCTGTTACACTGCATCATTTACCTGTGTTAGACTGCATCATTTACCCCTGTTACACTGCATCATTTACCCCGTGTTACACTGCATCATTTACCCTGTGTTACACTGCATCATTTACCCTGTGTTACACTGCATCATTTACCTGTGTTACACTGTATCATTTACCCGTGTTATACTGCATCATTTACCCATATTACACTGCAACATTTACACGTGTTGCACTGCATCATTTACCCCTGTTACACTGCATCATTTACCCCTGTTACACTGCATCATTTACCCATGTTGCACTGCATCATTTTCCTGACATACACTGCATCATTTACCCGTGTTACACTGCATCATTTACCCCTGTTACACTGCATCATTTACCCGTGTCGCACTGCATCATTTACCCGTGTCGCACTGCATCATTTACCTGGGTAATACTGCATCATTCACCCCTATAACCCTGCATCATTTGCCCGTGTCACACTGCATCATTTACCCGTGTCACACTGCATCATTTACCCGTGTTACGCTGCATCATTTACTTGTGTTGCGCTGCATCATTTACTTGTGTTGCACTGCATCATTTACCCGTGTTACACTGCATCATTTACCCGGGTTACACTGCATCATTTACCCATATTACACTGCATCATTTACCAATATTGCACTGCATCATTTACCCGTGTTGCACTGCATCATTTACCCGTGTTGCACTGCATCATTTACCCGTGTTACACAGCATCATTTACCCGTGTTACACTGTATCATTTACCCGGGTTACACTGCATCATTTACACACATTACACTGCATCATTTACCCGTGGTATACTGCATCATTTACCCATATTACACTGCATCATTTACCCGTGTTGCTCTGCATCATTTACCCCTGTTACACTGCATCATTTACCCCTGTTACACTGCATCATTTACCCATGTTGCACTGCATCATTTTCCTGACATACACTGCATCATTTACCCCGTGTTACACTGCATCATTTACCCCGTTACACAGCATCATTTACCCGTGTCACGCTGCATCATTTACCCGTGTCACGCTGCATCATTTACCCGTGTTACACTGCATCGTTTACCGTGTTACACTGCATCATTTACCCTGTGTTGCACTGCATCATTTTCCTGACATACCCTGCATCATTTCCCCGTGTCGCGCTGCATCATTTCCCCGTGTCGCGCTGCATCATTTACCCGTGTTACACTGCATCATTTACCCGTATTGCACTGCATCATTTTCCTGACATACACTGCATCATTTACCCCTGTTACACTGCATCATTTACCCGTGTCGCGCTGCATCATTTACCCGGTTTACACTGCATCATTTACCCCTGTTACACTGCATCATTTACCCGTATTGCACTGCATCATTTTCCCCACATACACTGCATCATTTACCCGTGTTACACTGCATCATTTACCCGTGTTACACTGCATCATTTACCCATGTCGCACTGCATCATTTACCTGGGTAATACTGCATCATTCACCCCTATAACCCTGCATCATTTGCCCGTGTCACACTGCATCATTTACCCGTGTCACACTGCATCATTTACCCGTGTTACACTGTATCATTTACACATATTACACTGCATCATTTACACACATTACACTGCATCATTTACCCGTGTTACACTGTATCATTTACCCGTGTCACACTGCATCATTTACCCGTGTCACACTGCATCATTTACCCGTGTCGCGCTGCATCATTTACCCGTGTCACACTGCATCGTTTACCCGTGTTACACTGCATCATTTACCGTGTTGCACTGCATCATTTACCCATGTTGCACTGCATCATTTTCCTAACATCCACTGCATCATTTACCCGTGTTACACTGCATCAATTACCTGTGTTACACTGCAACATTTACACGTGTTACACTGCATCATGTTTTCATGTTGCATTGCATCGCATCATTTACTCCTGTTACAGCGCGTCATGTACATGTGTTAGACTGCATCATTTACCCCTGTTACACTGCATCATTTACCTGTGTTACACTGCATCATTTACCCCTGTTACACTGCATCATTTACCCCGTGTTACACTGCATCATTTACCCCGTGTTACACTGCTTCATTTACCTGTGTTACACAGCATCATTTACCCGTGTTACACTGTATCATTTACCCGTGTTATACTGCATCATTTACCCATATTACACTGCAACATTTACACGTGTTGCACTGCATCATTTACCCCTGTTGCACTGCATCATTTACCCCTGTTACACTGCATCATTTACCCATGTTGTACTGCATCATTTTCCTGACATACACTGCATCATTTACCCGTGTTACACTGCATCAATTACCCTTGTTAACTGCATCAATTACCCCTGTTACACTGCATCATTTACCCCTGTTACACTGCATCATTTACCCGTGTCGCACTGCATCATTTACCCGTGTCGCACTGCATCATTTACCTGGGTAATACTGCATCATTCACCCCTATAACCCTGCATCATTTGCCCGTGTCACACTGCATCATTTACCCGTGTCACACTGCATCATTTACCCCCGACATAGACTGCATCATTTACCCCCGACATACACTGCATCATTTACCCCTGTTACACTGCATCATTTACCCGTGTCGCGCTGCATCATTTACTGTGTTACACTGCATCATTTACCCTGTGTTGCACTGCATCATTTTCCTGACATACCCTGCATCATTTACCCGTGTCGTGCAGCATCATTTACCCGTGTTACACTGCATCATTTACCCGTGTCGCGCTGCATCATTTACCCGTGTCGCGCTGCATCATTTACCCGTGTCGCGCTGCATCATTTACCCGGGTTACACTGCATCATTTACCCCGTTACACTGCATCGTTTACCCGTGTTACACTGCATCATTTACCCGTATTGCACTGCATCATTTTCCCCACATACACTGCATCATTTACCCCTGCTATACTGCATCATTTACCCCTGTTACACTGCATCATTTACCCATGTTGCAATGCGTCATTTACCCGGGTTACACTGCGTAATTTACCCGTGTTACACTGCGTAATTTACCCCTGTTACACTGCATCATTTACCCCTGTTACACTGCATCATTTACCCCTGTAACACTGCATCGTTTACCCGTGTTACACTGCATCATTTACCCGTATTGCACTGCATCATTTTCCCCACATACACTACATCATTTACCCCTGTTACACTGCATCATTTACCCGTGTCGCGCTGCATCATTTACCCGTGTTACACTGCATCATTTACCCGTGTTACACTGCATCATTTACCGTGTTGCACTGCATCATTTACCCATGTTGCACTGCATCATTTTCCTAACATCCACTGCATCATTTACCCGTGTTACACTGCATCAATTACCTGTGTTACACTGCAACATTTACACGTGTTACACTGCATCATGTTTTCATGTTGCATTGCATCGCATCATTTACTCCTGTTACAGCGCGTCATGTACATGTGTTAGACTGCATCATTTACCCCTGTTACACTGCATCATTTACCTGTGTTAGACTGCATCATTTACCCCATGTTACACTGCATCATTTACCCGTGTTATACTGCATCATTTACCCATATTACACTGCAACATTTACACGTGTTGCACTGCATCATTTACCCCTGTTACACTGCATCATTTACCCCTGTTACACTGCATCATTTACCCATGTTGCACTGCATCATTTTCCTGACATACACTGCATCATTTACCCGTGTTACACTGCATCAATTACCCTTGTTAACTGCATCAATTACCCCTGTTACACTGCATCATTTACCCCTGTTACACTGCATCATTTACCCGTGTCGCACTGCATCATTTACCCGTGTCGCACTGCATCATTTACCTGGGTAATACTGCATCATTCACCCCTATAACCCTGCATCATTTGCCCGTGTCACACTGCATCATTTACCCGTGTCACACTGCATCATTTACCCGTGTTACGCTGCATCATTTACTTGTGTTGCACTGCATCATTTACCCGTGTTACACAGCATCATTTACCCGGGTTACACTGCATCATTTACCCATATTACACTGCATCATTTACCAATATTGCACTGCATCATTTACCCGTGTTGCACTGCATCATTTACCCGTGTTACACAGCATCATTTACCCGTGTTACACTGTATCATTTACCCGGGTTACACTGCATCATTTACACACATTACACTGCATCATTTACCCGTGGTATACTGCATCATTTACCCATATTACACTGCATCATTTACCCGTGTTGCTCTGCATCATTTACCCCTGTTACACTGCATCATTTACCCATGTTGCACTGCATCATTTTCCTGACATACACTGTATCATTTACCCCTGTTACACTGCATCATTTACCCCTGTTACACTGCATCATTTACCCTTGTTACACTGCATCATTTACCCATGTTGCACTGCATCATTTTCCTGACATACACTGCATCATTTACCCCTGTTACACAGCATCATTTACCCCGTGTTACACTGCATCATTTACCCCGTTACACAGCATCATTTACCCGTGTCACGCTGCATCATTTACCCGTGTCACGCTGCATCATTTACCCGTGTTACACTGCATCGTTTACCGTGTTACACTGCATCATTTACCCTGTGTTGCACTGCATCATTTTCCTGACATACCCTGCATCATTTACCCGTGTCGCGCTGCATCATTTACCCGTGTCGCGCTGCATCATTTACCCGTGTTACACTGCATCATTTACCCGTATTGCACTGCATCATTTTCCTGACATACACTGCATCATTTACCCCTGTTACACTGCATCATTTACCCGTGTCGCGCTGCATCATTTACCCGGTTTACACTGCATCATTTACCCGTGTTACACTGCATCATTTACCCGTATTGCACTGCATCATTTTCCCCACATACACTGCATCATTTACCCCTGCTATACTGCATCATTTACCCGTGTTACACTGCATCATTTACCCGTGTTACACTGCATCATTTACCCATGTCGCACTGCATCATTTACCTGGGTAATACTGCATCATTCACCCCTATAACCCTGCATCATTTGCCCGTGTCACACTGCATCATTTACCCGTGTCACACTGCATCATTTACCCGTGTTACACTGTATCATTTACACATATTACACTGCATCATTTACCTGTGTTACGCTGCATCATTTACCTGTGTTACACTGCATCATTTACTTGTGTTGCACTGTATCATTTACCCGGATTACACTGCATCATTTACACACATTACACTGCATCATTTACCCGTGTTACACTGTATCATTTACCCGTGTTACACTGCATCATTTACCCGTGTCACACTGCATCATTTACCCGTGTCGCGCTGCATCATTTACCCGTGTTACACTGCATCGTTTACCCGTGTTACACTGCATCATTTACTTGTGTTGCACTGTATCATTTACCCGGATTACACTGCATCATTTACACACATTACACTGTATCATTTACCCGTGTTACACTGTATCATTTACCCGTGTTACACTGTATCATTTACCCGGGTTACACTGCATCATTTACACACATTACACAGCATCATTTACCCATATTACACAGCATCATTTACCCGTGTTACACAGCATCATTTACACACATTACACTGTATCATTTACCCGTGGTATACTGCATCATTTACCCATATTACACTGCATCATTTACCCGTGTTGCTCTGCATCATTTACCCCTGTTACACTGCATCATTTACCCATGTTGCACTGCATCATTTTCCTGACATACACTGTATCATTTACCCGTGTTACACAGCATCATTTACCCCTGTTACACTGCATCATTTACCCCTGTTACACTGCATCATTTACCCGTGTCGCGCTGCATCATTTACCCGTGTCGCGCTGCATCATTTACCCGTGTTACACTGCATCATTTACCGTGTTACACTGCATCATTTACCCTGTGTTGCACTGCATCATTTTCCTGACATACCCTGCATCATTTACCCCTGTCGCGCTGCATCATTTACCCGTGTTACACTGCATCATTTACCCGTATTGCACTGCATCATTTTCCTGACATACACTGCATCATTTACCCCTGTTACACTGCATCATTTACCCCTGTTACACTGCATCATTTACCCATGTCGCACTGCATCATTTACCTGGGTAATACTGCATCATTCACCCCTATAACCCTGCATCATTTGCCCGTGTCACACTGCATCATTTACCCGTGTCACACTGCATCATTTACCCGTGTCACACTGCATCATTTACCCGTGTTACACTGCATCATTTACCCCTGTTACACTGCATCGTTTACCCCTGCTATACTGCATCATTTACCCGTGTCACACTGCATCATTTACCCGTGTCACACTGCATCATTTACCCGTGTTACACTGTATCATTTACACATATTACACTGCATCATTTACCCGTGTTACGCTGCATCATTTACCTGTGTTACACTGTATCATTTACCCGTGTTACACAGCATCATTTACACACATTACACTGTATCATTTACCCGTGGTATACTGCATCATTTACCCATATTACACTGCATCATTTACCCGTGTTGCTCTGCATCATTTACCCCTGTTACACTGCATAATTTACCCATGTTGCACTGCATCATTTTCCTGACATACACTGTATCATTTACCCCTGTTACACTGTATCATTTACCCCTGTTACACTGCATCATTTACCCGTGTTACACTGCACCATTTACCGTGTTACACTGCATCATTTACCCGTGTTACACTGCATCATTTACCCATGTTGCACTGCATCATTTTCCTGACATACACTGCATCATTTACCCCTGTTACACAGCATCATTTACCCGTGTCGCGCTGCATCATTTACCCGTGTCGCGCTGCATCATTTACCCGTGTCGCGCTGCATCATTTTCCTGACATACACTGCATCATTTACCCGTGTTACACAGCATCATTTACCCGTGTTACACTGCATCATTTACCCCTGTTACACAGCATCATTTACCCGTGTCGCGCTGCATCATTTACCCGTGTCGCGCTGCATCATTTACCCGTGTTACACTGCATCATTTTCCTGACATACACTGCATCATTTACCCCTGTTACACAGCATCATTTACCCGTGTTGCTCTGCATCATTTACCCCTGTTACACAGCATCATTTACCCGTGTTGCTCTGCATCATTTACCCCTGTTACACTGCATCATTTACCCGTGTCGCGCTGCATCATTTACCCGTGTCGCGCTGCATCATTTACCCGTGTCGCGCTGCATCATTTACCCGTGTTACACTGCATAATTTTCCTGACATACACTGCATCATTTACCCGTGTTGCTCTGCATCATTTACCCCTGTTACACTGCATCATTTACCCCTGTTACACTGCATCATTTCCCCATGTTGCTCTGCATCATTTTCCTGACATACACTGCATCATTTACCCGTGGTATACTGCATCATTTACCCATATTACACTGCATCATTTACCCGTGTTGCTCTGCATCATTTACCCCTGTTACACTGCATCATTTCCCCATGTTACACTGCATCATTTACCGTGTTACACTGCATCATTTACTCGTGTTACACTGCATCATTTACCCGTGTTGCACTGCATCATTTTCCTGACATACACTGCATCATTTACCCGGTGTTACACTGCATCATTTACCGTGTTACACTGCATCATTTACCCGTATTGCACTGCATCATTTTCCCCACATACACTGCATCATGTACCCCTGCTATACTGCATCATTTACCCGTGTTACACTGCATCATTTACCCGTGTCACACTGCATCATTTACACACATTACACAGCATCATTTACCCGTGTTGCACTACATCATTTACCCGTGTTACACAGCATCATTTACACACATTACACTGTATCATTTACCCGTGGTATACTGCATCATTTACCCATATTACACTGCATCATTTACCCGTGTTGCTCTGCATCATTTACCCCTGTTACACTGCATAATTTACCCATGTTGCACTGCATCATTTTCCTGACATACACTGTATCATTTACCCCTGTTACACTGCATCATTTACCCCTGTTACACTGCACCATTTACCGTGTTACACTGCGTCATTTACCCTGTGTTGCACTGCATCATTTTCCTGAAATACCCTGCATCATTTACCCGTGTCGCGCTGCATCATTTACCCGTGTCGCGCTGCATCATTTACCCGTGTTACGCTGCATCATTTTCCTGACATACACTGCATCATTTACCCCTGTTACACAGCATCATTTGCCCGGGTTACACTGCATCATTTACCCTGTTACACTGCATCATTTACCCGTGTTACACTGCATCATTTACCCGTGTTGCACTGCATCATTTTCCTTACATACACTGCATCATTTACCCCTGTTACACTGCATCATTTACCCGTGTTACACTGTATCATTTACCCGGGTTACACTGCATCATTTACCCGTGTTGCACTGCATCATTTTCCTGACATATACTGCATCATTTACCCCGTGTTACACTGCATCATTTACCCATGTTGCACTGCATCATTTTCCTGACATACACTGCATCATTTACCCCTGTTACACTGTATCATTTACCCATGTTGCATCGCATCATTTTCCTGACATACACTGCATTATTTACCCGTGTTACACTTCTTCATTTACCCGTGTTGCACTGCGTCATTTACCCGTGTTGCACTGCGTCATTTACCCGTGTTACACAGCGTCATTTACCCGTGTTACACAGCGTCATTTACCCCTGTTACACTGCATCATTTACCCCTGTTACACTGCATCATTTACCTGTGTCACACTGCATCATTTACCTGTGTCACACTGCATCATTAACCCGTGTCACACTGCATCATTAACCCGTGTCACACTGCATCATTAACCCATGTCACACTGCATCATTTGCCCGTGTCACACTGCATCACTTACCAGTGTTACACTGTATCATTTACCCGTGTTGCACTGCATCATTTACCCGTGTTACACTGTATCATTTTCCCCTGTCACACTGCATCATTTTCCCCTGTTACACTGCATCATTTACCCGTGTCACACTGCATCATTTTCCCCTGTTACACTGCATCATTTACCCCTGTTACACTGCATCATTTTCCTGACATACACTGCATCATTTACCGTGTTACACTGTGTCATTTATCCGTGTTACACTGCATCATTTACCCGTGTTACACTGCATCATTTACCCATGTTGCACTGCGTCATTTTCCTGACATACACTGCATCATTTACCCGAGTTACACAGCATCATTTACCGTGTTACACTGCGTCATTTACCTGTGTTACACTGCGTCATTTACCTGTGTTACACTGCGTCATTTACAGGTGTCGCACTGCATCATTTACCCCGTGTCACACTGCATCATTTACATGTGTCGCACTGCATCATTTACCCATGTCACACTGCATCATTTACCCGTGTCACACTGCGTCATTTACCCATGTTGCATCGCATCATTTACCCGTGTCGCGCGGCATCATTTACCCCTGTTACACAGCATCATTTACCCTGTGTTACACTGCATCATTTACCCATGTTACACTGCATCATTTTCCTGACATACACTGCATCATTTACCCGTGTTACACTTCTTCATTTACCCGTGTTGCACTGCGTCATTTACCCGTGTTACACAGCATCATTTACCCGTGTTACACAGCATCATTTACCCGTGTTACACTGCATCATTTACCCTGTGTTGCACTGCATCATTTACCCGTATTGCACTGCATCATTTTCCCCACATACACTGCATCATGTACCCCTGCTATACTGCATCATTTACCCGTGTTACACTGCATCATTTACCCGTGTCACACTGCATCATTTACACACATTACACAGCATCATTTACCCGTGTTGCACTACATCATTTACCCGTGTTACACAGCATCATTTACACACATTACACTGTATCATTTACCCGTGGTATACTGCATCATTTACCCATATTACACTGCATCATTTACCCGTGTTGCTCTGCATCATTTACCCCTGTTACACTGCATAATTTACCCATGTTGCACTGCATCATTTTCCTGACATACACTGTATCATTTACCCCTGTTACACTGCATCATTTACCCCTGTTACACTGCACCATTTACCGTGTTACACTGCGTCATTTACCCTGTGTTGCACTGCATCATTTTCCTGAAATACCCTGCATCATTTACCCGTGTCGCGCTGCATCATTTACCCGTGTCGCGCTGCATCATTTACCCGTGTCGCGCTGCATCATTTACCCGTGTTACGCTGCATCATTTTCCTGACATACACTGCATCATTTACCCCTGTTACACAGCATCATTTGCCCGGGTTACACTGCATCATTTACCCTGTTACACTGCATCATTTACCCGTGTTACACTGCATCATTTACCCGTGTTACACTGCATCATTTACCCATGTTGCACTGCATCATTTTCCTTACATACACTGCATCATTTACCCCTGTTACACTGCATCATTTACCCGTGTTACACTGTATCATTTACCCGGGTTACACTGCATCATTTACCCGTGTTGCACTGCATCATTTTCCTGACATATACTGCATCATTTACCCCGTGTTACACTGCATCATTTACCCATGTTGCACTGCATCATTTTCCTGACATACACTGCATCATTTACCCCTGTTACACTGTATCATTTACCCATGTTGCATCGCATCATTTTCCTGACATACACTGCATTATTTACCCGTGTTACACTTCTTCATTTACCCGTGTTGCACTGCGTCATTTACCCGTGTTGCACTGCGTCATTTACCCGTGTTACACAGCGTCATTTACCCGTGTTACACAGCGTCATTTACCCCTGTTACACTGCATCATTTACCCCTGTTACACTGCATCATTTACCTGTGTCACACTGCATCATTTACCTGTGTCACACTGCATCATTAACCCGTGTCACACTGCATCATTAACCCGTGTCACACTGCATCATTAACCCATGTCACACTGCATCATTTGCCCGTGTCACACTGCATCACTTACCAGTGTTACACTGTATCATTTACCCGTGTTGCACTGCATCATTTACCCGTGTTACACTGTATCATTTTCCCCTGTCACACTGCATCATTTTCCCCTGTTACACTGCATCATTTACCCGTGTCACACTGCATCATTTTCCTGACATACACTGCATTATTTACCCGTGTTACACTTCTTCATTTACCCGTGTTGCACTGCGTCATTTACCCGTGTTGCACTGCGTCATTTACCCGTGTTACACAGCGTCATTTACCCGTGTTACACAGCGTCATTTACCCCTGTTACACTGCATCATTTTCCTGACATACACTGCATCATTTACCGTGTTACACTGTGTCATTTATCCGTGTTACACTGCATCATTTACCCGTGTTACACTGCATCATTTACCCATGTTGCACTGCGTCATTTTCCTGACATACACTGCATCATTTACCCGAGTTACACAGCATCATTTACCGTGTTACACTGCGTCATTTACCTGTGTTACACTGCGTCATTTACCTGTGTTACACTGCGTCATTTACAGGTGTCGCACTGCATCATTTACCCCGTGTCACACTGCATCATTTACATGTGTCACACTGCATCATTTACATGTGTCGCACTGCATCATTTACCCATGTCACACTGCATCATTTACCCGTGTCACACTGCGTCATTTACCCATGTTGCATCGCATCATTTACCCGTGTCGCGCGGCATCATTTACCCCTGTTACACAGCATCATTTACCCTGTGTTACACTGCATCATTTACCCATGTTACACTGCATCATTTTCCTGACATACACTGCATCATTTACCCGTGTTACACTTCTTCATTTACCCGTGTTGCACTGCGTCATTTACCCGTGTTACACAGCATCATTTACCCGTGTTACACTTCTTCATTTACCCGTGTTGCACTGCGTCATTTACCCGTGTTACACAGCATCATTTACCCGTGTTACACAGCATCATTTACCCGTGTTACACTGCATCATTTACCCTGTGTTGCACTGCATCATTTTCCTGACATACACTGCATCATTTACCCGTGTTAAACTGCATCATTTACCGTGTTACACTGCATCATTTACCCTGTGTTGCACTGCATCATTTTACTGACATACCCTGCATCATTTACCCGTGTCGCGCTGCATCATTTACCCGTGTCACGCTGCATCATTTACCCGTATTACACTGCATCATTTTCCTGACATACACTGCATCATTTACCCCTGTTACACAGCATCATTTACCCGTGTCGCGCTGCATCATTTACCCGTGTCGCGCTGCATCATTTACCCCTGTTACACTGCATCATTTACCCCTGTTACACTGCATCATTTACCCCTGTTACACTGCATCGTTTACCCCTGTTACACTGCATCATTTACCCGTATTGCACTGCATCATTTTCCCCACATACACTGCATCATGTACCCCTGCTATACTGCATCATTTACCCGTGTTACACTGCATCATTTACCCGTGTCACACTGCATCATTTACACACATTACACAGCATCATTTACCCGTGTTGCACTACATCATTTACCCGTGTTACACAGCATCATTTACACACATTACACTGTATCATTTACCCGTGGTATACTGCATCATTTACCCATATTACACTGCATCATTTACCCGTGTTGCTCTGCATCATTTACCCCTGTTACACTGCATAATTTACCCATGTTGCACTGCATCATTTTCCTGACATACACTGTATCATTTACCCCTGTTACACTGCATCATTTACCCCTGTTACACTGCACCATTTACCGTGTTACACTGCGTCATTTACCCTGTGTTGCACTGCATCATTTTCCTGAAATACCCTGCATCATTTACCCGTGTCGCGCTGCATCATTTACCCGTGTCGCGCTGCATCATTTACCCGTGTCGCGCTGCATCATTTACCCGTGTCGCGCTGCATCATTTACCCGTGTTACGCTGCATCATTTTCCTGACATACACTGCATCATTTACCCCTGTTACACAGCATCATTTGCCCGGGTTACACTGCATCATTTACCCTGTTACACTGCATCATTTACCCGTGTTACACTGCATCATTTACCCGTGTTACACTGCATCATTTACCCATGTTGCACTGCATCATTTTCCTTACATACACTGCATCATTTACCCCTGTTACACTGCATCATTTACCCCTGTTACACTGTATCATTTACCCGGGTTACACTGCATCATTTACCCGTGTTGCACTGCATCATTTTCCTGACATATACTGCATCATTTACCCCGTGTTACACTGCATCATTTACCCATGTTGCACTGCATCATTTTCCTGACATACACTGCATCATTTACCCCTGTTACACTGTATCATTTACCCATGTTGCATCGCATCATTTTCCTGACATACACTGCATTATTTACCCGTGTTACACTTCTTCATTTACCCGTGTTGCACTGCGTCATTTACCCGTGTTGCACTGCGTCATTTACCCGTGTTACACAGCGTCATTTACCCCTGTTACACTGCATCATTTACCCCTGTTACACTGCATCATTTACCTGTGTCACACTGCATCATTTACCTGTGTCACACTGCATCATTAACCCGTGTCACACTGCATCATTAACCCGTGTCACACTGCATCATTAACCCATGTCACACTGCATCATTTGCCCGTGTCACACTGCATCACTTACCAGTGTTACACTGTATCATTTACCCGTGTTGCACTGCATAATTTACCCGTGTTACACTGTATCATTTACCCGTGTCACACTGCATCATTTACCGTGTTGCACTGCCTCATTTACCGTGTTACACTGCCTCATTTTCCCCTGTCACACTGCATCATTTTCCCCTGTTACACTGCATCATTTTCCCCTGTTACACTGCATCATTTACCCGTGTCACACTGCATCATTTACCCCTGTTACACTGCATCATTTTCCTGACATACACTGCATCATTTACCGTGTTACACTGTGTCATTTATCCGTGTTACACTGCATCATTTACCCGTGTTACACTGCATCATTTACCCATGTTGCACTGCGTCATTTTCCTGACATACACTGCATCATTTACCCGAGTTACACAGCATCATTTACCGTGTTACACTGCGTCATTTACCTGTGTTACACTGCGTCATTTACCTGTGTTACACTGCGTCATTTACAGGTGTCGCACTGCATCATTTACCCCGTGTCACACTGCATCATTTACATGTGTCACACTGCATCATTTACATGTGTCGCACTGCATCATTTACCCATGTCACACTGCATCATTTACCCGTGTCACACTGCGTCATTTACCCATGTTGCATCGCATCATTTACCCGTGTCGCGCGGCATCATTTACCCCTGTTACACAGCATCATTTACCCTGTGTTACACTGCATCATTTACCCATGTTACACTGCATCATTTTCCTGACATACACTGCATCATTTACCCGTGTTACACTTCTTCATTTACCCGTGTTGCACTGCGTCATTTACCCGTGTTACACAGCATCATTTACCCGTGTTACACTGCATCATTTACCCGTGTTACACTGCATCATTTACCCTTGTTACACTGTATCATTTACCCGTGGTATACTGCATCATTTACCCGTGTTGCTCTGCATCATTTACCCCTGTTACACTGCATCATTTACCCATATTGCACCGCATCATTTTCCTGACATACACTGCGTCATTTACCCGTGTTACACTGCGTCATTTACCCGTGTCGCGCTGCATCATTTACCCGTGTCGCGCTGCATCATTTACCCGTGTCGCACTGCATCATTTACCCGTGTCACACTGCACCATTTACACGTGTCGCACTGCATCATTTACCCGTGTTACACTGCATCATTTACCATGTGTTATGCTTCATCATTTACATGTATTACAATGCATCATTTACCCGTGTTACACTGCATCATTTACCCGTGTCGCACTGCATCATTTACCCGTGTCACACTGCACCATTTACACGTGTTACACAGCATCATTTACCCCTGTTACACTGCATCATTTACCCGTCGTAAAAAACATCATTTACCCGAGTAATACTGCATCATTTCCCCAGGTTACGCTGCACCATTTACCTGTATTTCACTGCAACATCTACCCGTGTTACACTGCATCATCTATCCTTGTTACACTGCACTATTTACCCGCATTGCAGTGCATCATTTGCTGTGTTACACTGCATCATTTACCCGTGTTACACTGCATCATGTTTGCATGTTGCATTGCATCGCATCATTTACTCCTGTTACAGCGCGTCATGTACATGTGTTACACTGCATCATTTGCCCGTGTTACACTGCATCATTTGCCCGTGTTACACTCCATCATTTACCCGTGTTACACTGCATCATTTATCTGTGTCACACTGCATCATTTACCCGTGTCACACTGCGTCATTTTCCCGTGTCACACTGCGTCATTTTCCCGTGTTACACTGCATCATTTACCCATGATACACTGCATCATTTACCCATGTTACACTGCATCATTTACCCATGTTACACTGCATCATTTACCGATATTACACTGCATCATTTTCCTGATATACACTGCGCCATTTACCCGTGTTACACTGCATCATTTACCCGTGTTACACTGCAGCATTTACCCGTGTTACACTGCGTCATTTACCCGTGTCGCGCTGCATCATTTACCCGTGTCGCGCTGCACCGTTTACCCGTGTCGCGCTGCACCATTTACACATGTCGCACTGCATCATTTACCCCGTGTTACACTGCATCATTTACCCGGGTTACACTGCATCATTTACCCGTGTCACACTGCATCATTTACCCGTGTCGCACTGCACCATTTACACGTGTCACACTGCACCATTTACACGTGTCGCACTGCACCATTTACACGTGTCACACTGCACCATTTACACGTGTCACACTGCACCATTTACCCCGTGTTACACTGCATCATTTACCCCGTGTTACACTGCATCATTTACCCATGTTACACTGCATCATTTACCCATGTTGCACTGCATCATTTTCCTGACATACACTGCATCATTTACCCGTGTTACACAGCATCATTTACCGTGTTACACTGCAGCATTTACCCGTGTCACACTGCAGCATTTACCTGTGTCACACTGCAGCATTTACCTGTGTCACACTGCACCATTTACACGTGTCGCACTGCATCATTTACCCGGTGTTACACTGCATCATTTACCCGGTGTTACACTGCATCATTTGCCCGTGTTACACTGCATCATTTGCCCGTGTTACACTGCTTCATTTACCCGTGTCACACTGCATCATTTCCCCTTGTTAAACAGTATCATTCACCCGGGTAATACTGCATCATTTCCCCAGGTTACACTGCACTATTTACCGGTATTTCACTGCAACATTTAACCGTATAACACGGTATCATCTACCCGTGTTACACTGCATCATCTATCCTTGTTACACTGCGCTATTTACCCGCATTGCAGTGCATCATTTGCCCGTGTTAACTGCATCATTTACCCTTGTTAACTGCATCAATTACCCGTGTTACACTGCATCATTTACCCCTGTTACACTGCATCATTTACCCTTGTTAACTGCATCAATTACCCGTGTTACACTGCATCATTTACCCCGTGTTACACTGCACCATTTACACGTGTCGCACTGCATCATTTACCCCGTGTTACACTGCATCATTTACCCGTGTTACACTGCATCATTTACCGTGTTACACTGCATCATTTACCGTGTTACACTGCGTCATTTATCCGTGTTACACTGCATCATTTACCCGAGTTACACTGCACCATTTACCTGTGTTTCACTGCAACGTTTAACCCTTTAACACGGTATCATCTACCCGTGTTACACTGCATCATCCATCCTTGTTACACTGCGCTATTTACCCGCATTGCAGTGCATCATTTGCCCGTGTTAACTGCATCATTTACCCGTGTTACACTGCATCAATTACCCGTGTCGCACTGCATCATTTACCTGGGTAATACAGCATCATTTCCACGTGTTACACTGCATCATTTACCATGTGTTACGCTTCATCATTTACATGTATTACAATGCATCATTTACCCGTGTTACATTGTATCATTTACCCATATTACACTGCATCATTTACCCGTATTGCACCGCATCATTTTCCTGACATACACTGCGTCATTTACCCGTGTCGCACTGCATCATTTACCCGTGTCGCACTGCACCATTTACACGTGTCGCACTGCATCATTTACCCGTGTCACACTGCATCATTTACCTGTGTCACACTGCATCATTTCCACGTGTTACACAGCATCATTTACCCCTGTTACACTGCATCATTTACCCGTCGTAAAAAGCATCATTTACCCGAGTAATACTGCATCATTTCCCCAGGTTACGCTGCACCATTTACCTGTATTTCACTGCAACATCTACCCGTGTTACACTGCATCATCTATCCTTGTTACACTGCGCTATTTACCCGCATTGCAGTGTATCATTTGCTGTGTTACACTGCATCATTTACCCGTGTTACACTGCATCAATTACCCATGTAACACTGCAACATTTACATGTGTTACACTGCATCATGTTTGCATGTTGCATTGCATCGCATCATTTACTCCTGTTACAGAGCATCATGTACATGTGTTACACTGCATCATTTACCCGTGTCACACTGCATCATTTATCTGTGTCACACTGCATCATTTATCTGTGTCACACTGCATCATTTTCCCGTGTCACACTGCGTCATGTACCCGTGTTACACTGCGTCATTTTCCCGTGTCACACTGTGTCATTTACCCGTGTTACACTGCGCCATTTACCCGTTTTACACTGCATCATTTACCCGTGTTACACTGCATCATTTACCCCTGTTACACGGCATCATTTACCCTGTGTTACGCTGCATCATTTACCCATGTTGCACTGTGTCATGTTCCTGACATACACTGCAGCATTTACCCGTGTCGCGCTGCATCATTTACCCGTGTCGCGCTGCACCGTTTACCCGTGTCGCGCTGCACCGTTTACCCGTGTCGCGCTGCACCGTTTACCCGTGTCGCGCTGCACCGTTTACCCGTGTCGCACTGCACCATTTACACATGTCGCACTGCATCATTTACCCCTGTTACACTGCATCATTTACCCGTGTTACACTGCATCATTTCCCCAGGTTACACTGCACCATTTACCGGTATTTCACTGCAACATTTAACCGTGTAACACGGTATCATTTACCCGTGTTACACTGCATCATCTATCCTTGTTACACTGCGCTATTTACCCGCATTGCAGTGCATCATTTGCCCGTGTTAACTGCATCATTTGCCCTTGTTAACTGCATCAATTACCGTGTTACACTGCATCATTTACCCCTGTTACACTGCATCATTTACCCGTGTTACACAGCATCATTTACCGTGTTACACTGCAGCATTTACCCGTGTCACACTGCAGCATTTACCCGTGTCACACTGCAGCATTTACCTGTGTCACACTGCACCATTTACACGTGTCGCACTGCATCATTTACCCGGTGTTACACTGCATCATTTACCCGGTGTTACACTGCATCATTTACCCGGTGTTACACTGCATCATTTGCCCGTGTTACACTGCTTCATTTACCCGTGTCACACTGCATCATTTACCCGTGTCACACTGCATCATTTCCCCTTGTTAAACAGTATCATTCACCCGGGTAATACTGCATCATTTCCCCAGGTTACACTGCACTATTTACCGGTATTTCACTGCAACATTTAACCGTATAACACGGTATCATCTACCCGTGTTACACTGCATCATCTATCCTTGTTACACTGCGCTATTTACCCGCATTGCAGTGCATCATTTGCCCGTGTTAACTGCATCATTTACCCTTGTTAACTGCATCAATTACCCGTGTTACACTGCATCATTTACCCCTGTTACACTGCATCATTTACCCTTGTTAACTGCATCAATTACCCGTGTTACACTGCATCATTTACCCGTGTCGCGCTGCATCATCTATCCTTGTTACACTGCGCTATTTACCCGCATTGCAGTGCATCATTTGCCCGTGTTAACTGCATCATTTACCCTTGTTAACTGCATCAATTACCCGTGTTACACTGCATCATTTACCCCTGTTACACTGCATCATTTACCCTTGTTAACTGCATCAATTACCCGTGTCGCGCTGCATCATTTACCCGTGTCGCGCTGCACCGTTTACCCGTGTCGCGCTGCACCGTTTACCCGTGTCGCGCTGCACCGTTTACCCGTGTCGCACTGCACCATTTACACATGTCGCACTGCATCATTTACCCCTGTTACACTGCATCATTTACCCGTGTCACACTGCATCATTTCCCCTTGTTAAACAGTATCATTCACCCGGGTAATACTGCATCATTTCCCCAGGTTACACTGCACCATTTACCGGTATTTCACTGCAACATTTAACCGTGTAACACGGTATCATTTACCCGTGTTACACTGCATCATCTATCCTTGTTACACTGCGCTATTTACCCGCATTGCAGTGCATCATTTGCCCGTGTTAACTGCATCAATTACCGTGTTACACTGCATCATTTACCCCTGTTACACTGCATCATTTACCCCTGTTACACTGCATCATTTACCCGTGTTACACAGCATCATTTACCGTGTTACACTGCAGCATTTACCCGTGTCACACTGCAGCATTTACCTGTGTCACACTGCAGCATTTACCTGTGTCACACTGCACCATTTACACGTGTCGCACTGCATCATTTACCCGGTGTTACACTGCATCATTTACCCGGTGTTACACTGCATCATTTACCCGGTGTTACACTGCATCATTTGCCCGTGTTACACTGCATCATTTGCCCGTGTTACACTGCTTCATTTACCCGTGTCACACTGCATCATTTACCCGTGTCACACTGCATCATTTCCCCTTGTTAAACAGTATCATTCACCCGGGTAATACTGCATCATTTCCCCAGGTTACACTGCACTATTTACCGGTATTTCACTGCAACATTTAACCGTATAACACGGTATCATCTACCCGTGTTACACTGCATCATCTATCCTTGTTACACTGCGCTATTTACCCGCATTGCAGTGCATCATTTGCCCGTGTTAACTGCATCATTTACCCTTGTTAACTGCATCAATTACCCGTGTTACACTGCATCATTTACCCCTGTTACACTGCATCATTTACCCTTGTTAACTGCATCAATTACCCGTGTTACACTGCATCATTTACCCCGTGTTACACTGCACCATTTACACGTGTCGCACTGCATCATTTACCCCGTGTTACACAGCATCATTTACCCGTGTTACACTGCATCATTTACCCGTGTTACACTGCATCATTTACCGTGTTACACTGCGTCATTTATCCGTGTTACACTGCATCATTTACCCGAGTTACACTGCACCATTTACCTGTGTTTCACTGCAACGTTTAACCCTTTAACACGGTATCATCTACCCGTGTTACACTGCATCATCCATCCTTGTTACACTGCGCTATTTACCCGCATTGCAGTGCATCATTTGCCCGTGTTAACTGCATCATTTACCCGTGTTACACTGCATCAATTACCCGTGTCGCACTGCATCATTTACCTGGGTAATACAGCATCATTTCCACGTGTTACACTGCATCATTTACCATGTGTTACGCTTCATCATTTACATGTATTACAATGCATCATTTACCCGTGTTACACTGTATCATTTACCCATATTACACTGCATCATTTACCCGTATTGCACCGCATCATTTTCCTGACATACACTGCGTCATTTACCCGTGTCGCACTGCATCATTTACCCGTGTCGCACTGCACCATTTACACGTGTCGCACTGCATCATTTACCCGTGTCACACTGCATCATTTACCTGTGTCACACTGCATCATTTCCACGTGTTACACAGCATCATTTACCCCTGTTACACTGCATCATTTACCCGTCGTAAAAAGCATCATTTACCCGAGTAATACTGCATCATTTCCCCAGGTTACGCTGCACCATTTACCTGTATTTCACTGCAACATCTACCCGTGTTACACTGCATCATCTATCCTTGTTACACTGCGCTATTTACCCGCATTGCAGTGTATCATTTGCTGTGTTACACTGCATCATTTACCCGTGTTACACTGCATCAATTACCCATGTAACACTGCAACATTTACATGTGTTACACTGCATCATGTTTGCATGTTGCATTGCATCGCATCATTTACTCCTGTTACAGCGCATCATGTACATGTGTTACACTCCATCATTTACCCGTGTCACACTGCATCATTTATCTGTGTCACACTGCATCATTTTCCCGTGTCACACTGCGTCATGTACCCGTGTTACACTGCATCATGTACCCGTGTTACACTGCGTCATTTTCCCGTGTCACACTGTGTCATTTACCCGTGTTACACTGCGCCATTTACCCGTGTTACACTGCATCATTTACCCGTGTTACACTGCATTATATACCCGTTTTACACTGCATCATTTACCCTGTGCTCCACTGCATCATTTACCCCTGTTACACGGCATCATTTACCCTGTGTTACGCTGCATCATTTACCCATGTTGCACTGTGTCATGTTCCTGACATACACTGCAGCATTTACCCGTGTCGCGCTGCATCATTTACCCGTGTCGCGCTGCACCGTTTACCCGTGTCGCGCTGCACCGTTTACCCGTGTCGCGCTGCACCGTTTACCCGTGTCGCACTGCACCATTTACACATGTCGCACTGCATCATTTACCCGTGTCACACTGCATCATTTCCCCTTGTTAAACAGTATCATTCACCCGGGTAATACTGCATCATTTCCCCAGGTTACACTGCACCATTTACCGGTATTTCACTGCAACATTTAACCGTGTAACACGGTATCATTTACCCGTGTTACACTGCATCATCTATCCTTGTTACACTGCGCTATTTACCCGCATTGCAGTGCATCATTTGCCCGTGTTAACTGCATCATTTGCCCTTGTTAACTGCATCAATTACCGTGTTACACTGCATCATTTACCCGTGTTACACTGCATCATTTACCCGTGTTACACTGCATCATTTACCCGTGTTACACTGCGTCATTTACTCGTGTCACACTGCATCATGTACCCGTGTTACACTGCAACATTTACCCGTGTTACACTGCATCATGTTTTCATGTTGCATTGCATCGCATCATTTACTCCTGTTACAGCGCGTCATGTACATGTGTTACACTGCATCATTTGCCCGTGTTACACTCCATCATTTACCCGTGTACACTGAGTCATTTACCCATATTACACTGTATCATTTACCCGTGTTACACTGCATCATTTACCCGTGTTACACTGTATCATTTACCCATGTTACACTGCATCATTTACCATGTTTTAGATTAGATTAGATTACTTACAGTGTGGAAACAGGCCCTTCGGCCCAACAAGTCCACTCCGACTCGCCGAAGCGCAACCCACCCATACCCCTACATTTATCCCTTACCTAACACTACGCGCAATTTAGCATGGCCAATTCACATCTTTGGACTGTGGGAGGAAACCGGAGCACCCGGAGGAAACCCACGCAGACACAGGGAGAATGTGCAAACTCCACACAGTCAGTTGCCTGAGGCGGGAATTGAACCCGGGTCTCTGGCGCTGTGAGGCAGCAGGGCTAACCACTGTGCCACCGTGCCGCCCCCATGTGTTACGCTTCATCATTTACCCCTGTTACACTGCATCATTTACCCCTGTTACACTGCGTCATTTACCCGTGTCGCGCTGCATCATTTACCCGTGTCACACTGCACCATTTACACGTGTCACACTGCACCATTTACACGTGTCGCACTGCATCATTTATCCGTGTTACACTGCATCATTTACCCGTGTCACGCTGCATCATTTACCCGTGTTACGCTGCATCATTTACCCGTGTTACGCTGCATAATTTACCCATGTTGCACTGCGACATTTTCCTGACATACACTGCATCTTTTACCCGTGTTAAACTGCGTCATCTACCCGTGTTACACTGCATCATTTACCCGTGTTACACTGCATCATTTTCCTGATATACACCGAATCATTTACCCGTGTTACACAGCATCATTTACCGTGTTACACTGCATCATTTTACCCCTGTTACACTGCACCATCTACCTGTATTTCACTGCAACATTTAACTGCGTAACATGGTATCATTTACCCGTGTTACACTGCATCATTTACCGTGTTACACTGCATCATTTTACCCCTGTTACAGTGCACCATCTACCTGTATTTCACTGCAACATTTAACCGCGTAACATGGTATCATCTACCCGTGTTACACTGCATCATCCATCCTTGTTACACTGCGCTATGTACCCGCATTGCAGTGCATCATTTGCCCGTGTTACACTGCATCATTTACCCGGGTCGCACTGCATCATTTACCAGTGTCACACTGCACCATTTACCCGTGTTACACTGCATCATTTACCCGGGTCGCACTGCATCATTTACCAGTGTCACACTGCACCATTTACACATGTCACACTGCGCCATTTACCCGTGTTACACTGCATCATTTACCCGGGTCGCACTGCATCATTTACCAGTGTCACACTGCACCATTTACCCGTGTTACACTGCATCATTTACCCGGGTCGCACTGCATCATTTACCAGTGTCACACTGCACCATTTACACATGTCACACTGCACCATTTACCCATGTTACACTGCATCATTTACTCGTGTCACACTGCACCATTTACCCGTGTCACACTGCACCATTTACCCATGTCACACTGCACCATTTACCCATGTTACACTGCATCATTTACCCGTGTTACACTGCATCATTTCCACGTGTTACACTGTACCATTTACCCCGTTACACTGCACCATTATCTATGTTACACTGCATCATTTACCCGTGTTACACTGCATCATCCATCCTTGTTACACTGCGCTATTTACCCGCATTGCAGTGCGTCATTTGCCCGTGTTACACTGCGTCATTTACCCGTGTTACACTGCGTCATTTACCCGGGTCGCACTGCATCATTTACCCGGGTTACACTGAATCATTTACCCATGTAACACTGCATCATTTACCCGTGTTACACTGCACCATTATCTATGTTACACTGCATCATTTACCCGTGTTACACTGCATCATTTACCCGTGTCACACTTCGTTATTTACCCGCATTACACTGCACCATTTACCCATGTTACTCTGTATCATTTACACGTGTCACACTGCATCATTTACCCGTGTCACACTGCGTCATTTTCCCGTGTCACACTGCGTCATTTTCCCGTGTCACACTGCGTCATTTTCCCGTGTTACACTGCGTCATTTACCCGTGTTACACTGCATCATGTACCCGTGTTACACTGCGTCATTTTCCCGTGTCACACTGTGTCATTTACCCGGTGTTACACTGCATCATTTACCCGTGTTACACTGCATCATTTTCCTGATATACACTGCGCCATTTACCCGTGTTACACTGCACCATTTACCGTGTTACACTGCACCATTTACCGTGTTACACTGCGCCATTTACCCGTGTTACACTGCATCATTTACCCGTGTTACACTGCGCCATTTACCGTGTTACACTGCATCATTTACCCGTGTTACACTGCACCATTTACCCGTGTTACACTGCATCATTTACCCGTGTTACACTGCGCCATTTACCCGTGTTACACTGCGCCATTTACCCGTGTTACACTGCATCATTTACCCGTGTTACACTGCATCATTTACCCTGTGCTCCACTGCATCATTTACCCCTGTTACACGGCATCATTTACCCTGTGTTACGCTGCATCATTTACCCATGTTGCACTGCGTCATGTTCCTGACATACACTGCAGCATTTACCCGTGTTAAACTGCATCTTTTACCCGTGTTACACTGCGTCATTTACCCGTGTCGTGCTGCATCATTTACCCGTGTCGCGCTGCACCGTTTACCCGTGTCGCGCTGCACCTTTTACCCATGTCACGCTGCACCGTTTACCCGTGTCACACTGCACCATTTACCCGTGTCGCACTGCACCGTTTACATGTGTCGCACTACATCATTTACCCCGTGTTACGCTGCATCATTTACCCGTGTTACGCTGCATCATTTACCCATGTTGCACTGCATCATTTTCCTGACATACACTGCATCGTTTACCCGTATCACACTACATCATTTACCCAGTGTTACACTGCGTCATTTACCCGTGTCGCGCTGCATCATTTACCCGTGTCACACTGCACCATTTACACGTGTCGCACTGCATCATTTATCCGTGTTACACTGCATCATTTACCCATGTCGCACTGCATCATTTACCCGGGTTACACTGCATCATTTACCCATGTCACACTGCATCATTTACCCGTGTCACACTGCATCATTTACCCGTGTCACACTGCATCATTTACCCGTGTTACACTGCATCATTTACCCGTGTCACACTGCGTTATTTACCCGCATTACACTGCACCATTTACCCATGTTACTCTGTATCATTTACCCCGTGTCACACTGCATCATTTACACATGTCACACTGCATCATTTACCCGTGTTACACTGCGTCATTTACCCGTGTCACACTGCGTCATTTACCCGTGTCACACTGCGTTATTTACCCGCATTACACTGCACCATTTACCCATGTTACTCTGTATCATTTACCCCGTGTCACACTGCATCATTTACACATGTCACACTGCATCATTTACCCGTGTCACACTGCGTCATTTACCCGTGTCACACTGCGTCATTTACCCGTGTTACACTGCATCATGTACCCGTGTTACACTGCGTCATTTTCCCGTGTCAAACTGCGTCATTTACCCATGTTACACTGCATCATTTACCCGTGTTACACTCATCATTTACCGATATTACACTGCATCATTTACCGATATTACACTGCATCATTTACCCCTGTTACACTGCATCATTTTCCTGATATACACTGCATCATTTACCCGTGTTACACTGCATTATTTACCCGTTTTACACTGCATCATTTACCCCTGTTACACGGCATCATTTACCCTGTGTTACGCTGCATCATTTACCCATGTTGCACTGCGTCATGTTCCTGACATACACTGCAGCATTTACCCGTGTTAAACTGCATCTTTTACCCGTGTTACACTGCGTCATTTACCCGTGTCGCGCTGCATCATTTACCCGTGTCGCGCTGCATCATTTACCCGTGTCGCGCTGCATCATTTACCCGTGACGCGCTGCATCATTTACCCGTGTCACGCTGCACCGTTTACCCGTGTCACACTGCACCGTTTACCCGTGTCGCACTGCACTGTTTACACGTGTCGCACTGCATCATTTACCCCGTGTTACACTGCATCATTTACCCGTGTCACACTGCATCATTTACCCGTGTCACACTGCACCATTTACCCGTGTCACACTGCACCATTTACCCGTGTCACACTGCACCATTTACACGTGTCACACTGCATCATTTACCCGGTGTTACACTGCATCATTTACCCCGTGTTACACTGCACCATTTACACGTGTCACACTGCATCATTTACCCGGTGTTACACTGCATCATTTACCCTGTGTCACACTGCATCATTTACCCCGTGTTACACTGCACCATTTACACGTGTCGCACTGCATCATTTACCCGTGTTACACTGCACCATTTACCGTGTTACACTGTATCATTTACCCCTGTTACACTGCATCATTTACCCGTGTTGCTCTGCATCATTTTCCTGACATACACTGCATCATTTACCGTGTTACACTGCATCATTTACCGTGTTACACTGCATCATTTACCCGTGTTACACTGCACCATTTACCGTGTTACACTGTATCATTTACCCCTGTTACACTGCATCATTTACCCTGTGTCACACTGCATCATTTACCCCGTGTTACACTGCACCATTTACACGTGTCGCACTGCATCATTTACCCGTGTTACACTGCACCATTTACCGTGTTACACTGTATCATTTACCCGTGTTACACTGCATCATTTACCCCTGTTACACTGCATCATTTACCCCGTGTCACACTGCATCATTTACCCCGTGTCACACTGCACCATTTACACGTGTTGCACTGCATCATTTACCCGTGTTACACTGCATCATTTACCCCTGTTACACTGCATCATTTACCCCGTGTCACACTGCATCATTTACCCCGTGTTACACTGCACCATTTACACGTGTTGCACTGCATCATTTACCCGTGTTACACTGCATCATTTACCCGTGTTGCTCTGCATCATTTTCCTGACATACACTGCATCATTTACCGTGTTACACTGCATCATTTACCCGTGTTACACTGCATCATTTACCCCTGTTACACTGCATCATTTACCTCGTGTCACACTGCATCATTTATCCCGTGTTACACTGCACCATTTACACGTGTTACACTGTATCATTTACCCCTGTTACACTGCATCATTTACCCGTGTTGCTCTGCATCATTTTCCTGACATACACTGCGTCATTTACCCGTTTTACACACCATCATTTACCGTGTTACACTGCATCATTTACCCGTGTTACACTGCATCATTTACCCGTGTTACACTGCACCATTTACCGTGTTACACTGTATCATTTACCCCTGTTACACTGCATCATTTACCCGTGTTGCTCTGCATCATTTTCCTGACATACACTGCATCATTTACCGTGTTACACTGCATCATTTACCCGTGTTACACTGCATCATTTACCCGTGTTACACTGCACCATTTACCGTGTTACACTGTATCATTTACCCCTGTTACACTGCATCATTTACCCTGTGTCACACTGCATCATTTACCCCGTGTCGCACTGCACCATTTACACGTGTCGCACTGCATCATTTACCCGTGTTACACTGCACCATTTACCGTGTTACACTGTATCATTTACCCGTGTTACACTGCATCATTTACCCCTGTTACACTGCATCATTTACCCCGTGTCACACTGCATCATTTACCCCGTGTTACACTGCACCATTTACACGTGTTGCACTGCATCATTTACCCGTGTTACACTGCATCATTTACCCGTGTTGCTCTGCATCATTTTCCTGACATACACTGCGTCATTTACCCGTTTTACACACCATCATTTACCGTGTTACACTGCATCATTTACCCGTGTTACACTGCATCATTTACCCGTGTTACACTGCACCATTTACCGTGTTACACTGCATCATTTACCTCGTGTCACACTGCATCATTTATCCCGTGTTACACTGCACCATTTACACGTGTTACACTGTATCATTTACCCCTGTTACACTGCATCATTTACCCGTGTTGCTCTGCATCATTTTCCTGACATACACTGCGTCATTTACCCGTTTTACACACCATCATTTACCGTGTTACACTGCATCATTTTACCCCTGTTACACTGCATCATTTACCCCGTGTCACACTGCATCATTTACCCCGTGTTACACTGCACCATTTACACGTGTCGCACTGCATCATTTACCCGTGTTACACTGCACCATTTACCGTGTTACACTGTATCATTTACCCCTGTTACACTGCATCATTTACCCGTGTTGCTCTGCATCATTTTCCTGACATACACTGCACCATTTACCGTGTTACACTGTATCATTTACCCCTGTTACACTGCATCATTTACCCTGTGTCACACTGCATCATTTACCCCGTGTTACACTGCACCATTTACACGTGTCGCACTGCATCATTTACCCGTGTTACACTGCACCATTTACCGTGTTACACTGTATCATTTACCCGTGTTACACTGCATCATTTACCCCTGTTACACTGCATCATTTACCCCGTGTCACACTGCATCATTTACCCCGTGTTACACTGCACCATTTACACGTGTTGCACTGCATCATTTACCCGTGTTACACTGCATCATTTACCCCTGTTACACTGCATCATTTACCCCGTGTCACACTGCATCATTTACCCCGTGTTACACTGCACCATTTACACGTGTTGCACTGCATCATTTACCCGTGTTACACTGCATCATTTACCCGTGTTGCTCTGCATCATTTTCCTGACATACACTGCATCATTTACCCGTGTTACACTGCATCATTTACCCGTGTTACACTGCACCATTTACCGTGTTACACTGTATCATTTACCCCTGTTACACTGCATCATTTACCCGTGTTGCTCTGCATCATTTTCCTGACATACACTGCGTCATTTACCCGTTTTACACACCATCATGTACCGTATTACACTGCATCATTTACCCGTGTTACACTGCATCATTTACCCGTGTTACACTGCACCATTTACCGTGTTACACTGTATCATTTACCCCTGTTACACTGCATCATTTACCCGTGTTGCTCTGCATCATTTTCCTGACATACACTGTGTCATTTACCCGTTTTACACACCATCATTTACCGTGTTACACTGCATCATTTTACCCTGTGTTACGCTGCATCATTTACCCATGTTGCACTGCGTCATGTTCCTGACATACACTGCAGCATTTACCCGTGTTAAACTGCATCTTTTACCCGTGTTACACTGCGTCATTTACCCGTGTCGCGCTGCATCATTTACCCGTGTCGCGCTGCATCATTTACCCGTGACGCGCTGCATCATTTACCCGTGTCACGCTGCACCGTTTACCCGTGTCACACTGCACCGTTTACCCGTGTCGCACTGCACTGTTTACACGTGTCGCACTGCATCATTTACCCCGTGTTACACTGCATCATTTACCCGGGTTACACTGCATCATTTACCCGTGTCACACTGCACCATTTACCCGTGTCACACTGCACAATTTACACGTGTCACACTGCACCATTTACACGTGTCACACTGCATCATTTACCCGGTGTTACACTGCATCATTTACCCCGTGTTACACTGCACCATTTACACGTGTCGCACTGCATCATTTACCCGTGTTACACTGCACCATTTACCGTGTTACACTGTATCATTTACCCCTGTTACACTGCATCATTTACCCGTGTTGCTCTGCATCATTTTCCTGACATACACTGCATCATTTACCGTGTTACACTGCATCATTTACCCGTGTTACACTGCATCATTTACCCGTGTTACACTGCACCATTTACCGTGTTACACTGTATCATTTACCCCTGTTACACTGCATCATTTACCCTGTGTCACACTGCATCATTTACCCCGTGTTACACTGCACCATTTACACGTGTCGCACTGCATCATTTACCCGTGTTACACTGCACCATTTACCGTGTTACACTGTATCATTTACCCGTGTTACACTGTATCATTTACCCGTGTTACACTGCATCATTTACCCCTGTTACACTGCATCATTTATCCCGTGTCACACTGCATCATTTACCCCGTGTTACACTGCACCATTTACACGTGTTGCACTGCATCATTTACCCGTGTTACACTGCATCATTTACCCGTGTTGCTCTGCATCATTTTCCTGACATACACTGCATCATTTACCCGTGTTACACTGCATCATTTACCCGTGTTACACTGCATCATTTACCCCTGTTACACTGCATCATTTACCTCGTGTCACACTGCATCATTTATCCCGTGTTACACTGCACCATTTACACGTGTTACACTGTATCATTTACCCCTGTTACACTGCATCATTTACCCGTGTTGCTCTGCATCATTTTCCTGACATACACTGCGTCATTTACCCGTTTTACACACCATCATTTACCGTGTTACACTGCATCATTTACCCGTGTTACACTGCATCATTTACCCGTGTTACACTGCACCATTTACCGTGTTACACTGTATCATTTACCCCTGTTACACTGCATCATTTACCCGTGTTGCTCTGCATCATTTTCCTGACATACATTGCATCATTTACCGTGTTACACTGCATCATTTACCCGTGTTACACTGCATCATTTACCCGTGTTACACTGCACCATTTACCGTGTTACACTGTATCATTTACCCCTGTTACACTGCATCATTTACCCTGTGTCACACTGCATCATTTACCCCGTGTCGCACTGCACCATTTACACGTGTCGCACTGCATCATTTACCCGTGTTACACTGCACCATTTACCGTGTTACACTGTATCATTTACCCGTGTTACACTGCATCATTTACCCCTGTTACACTGCATCATTTACCCCGTGTCACACTGCATCATTTACCCCGTGTTACACTGCACCATTTACACGTGTTGCACTGCATCATTTACCCGTGTTACACTGCATCATTTACCCGTGTTGCTCTGCATCATTTTCCTGACATACACTGCGTCATTTACCCGTTTTACACACCATCATTTACCGTGTTACACTGCATCATTTACCCGTGTTACACTGCATCATTTACCCGTGTTACACTGCACCATTTACCGTGTTACACTGCATCATTTACCTCGTGTCACACTGCATCATTTATCCCGTGTTTCACTGCACCATTTACACGTGTTACACTGTATCATTTACCCCTGTTACACTGCATCATTTACCCGTGTTGCTCTGCATCATTTTCCTGACATACACTGCGTCATTTACCCGTTTTACACACCATCATTTACCGTGTTACACTGCATCATTTTACCCCTGTTACACTGCATCATTTACCCATGTTGTAATGCGTCATTTTCCTGACATACACTGCATCTTTTACCCGTGTTAAACTGCATCATTTACCCGTGTTACACTGCGTCATTTACCCGTGTTACACTGCGTCTTTTACCCGTGTTACACTGCATCATTTTGACGTGTTACACTGCGTCATTTACCCATGTTACACTGCGTCATTTTCCCGTGTCACACTGCATCATTTACACGTGTCACACTGCATCATTTACCCATGTTGCACTGCATCATTTACCCGTGTTACACTGCATCATTTACCCGTGTTACACTGCATCATTTACCCCGTGTTACATTGCATCATTTTACCCCTGTGACACTGCACCATCTACCTGTATTTCACTGCAACATTTAACCGCGTAACATGGTATCATTTACCCGTGTTACACTGCATCATCCATCCTTGTTACACTGCATCATTTACCCGTGTTACACTGCATCATCCATCCTTGTTACGCTGCGCTATTTACCCGCATTGCAGTGCATCATTTGCCCGTGTTAACTGCATCATTTGCCCGTGTTACACTGCGCCATTTACCCGTGTTACACTGCGTCATTTACCCGTGTTACACTGCGTCATTTACCCGGGTCGCACTGCATCATTTACCCGGGTTACACTGAATCATTTACCCGTGTTACACTGCATCATTTACCCGTGTTACACTGCATCATTTACCCTGGTCGCACTGCATCATTTACCCGTGTTACACTGCATCATTTACCCGTGTTACACTGCATCATTTACCCCTGTTACACTGCACCATTTACCCGTGTTACACTGCACCATTTACCCGTGTTACACTGCACCATTTACCCGTGTTACACTGCATCATTTACCCGTGTTACACTGCATCATTTACTCGTGTTACACTGCATCATTTACCCGTGTTACACTGCATCATTTACCCGTGTTACACTGCATCATTTACCTGTGTTACACTGCATCATTTACCTGTGTTACACAGCATCATTTACCGGTGTTACACTGCATCATTTACCTGTGTTACACTGCATCATTTACCTGTGTTACACTGCATCATTTACCTGTGTTACACAGCATCAATTACCCGTGTTACACTGCATCATTTCCCCTTGTTAAACAGTATCATTCACCCGGGTAATACTGCATCATTTCCCCAGGTTACACTGCACCATTTTCCGGTATTTCACTGCAACATTTAACCGTGTAACACGGTATCATTTACCCGTGTTACACTGCATCATCTATCCTTGTTACACTGCGCTATTTACCCGCATTGCAGTGCATCATTTACCCTTGTTAACTGCATCATTTACCCTTGTTACACTGTATCATTTACCCGTGTCGCACTGCATCATTTACCTGGGTAATACTGCATCATTCACCCCTATTACCCTGCATCATTTGCCCGTGTTACACTCCATCATTTACCCGTGTTACTCTGAGTCATTTACCCATATTACACTGTATCATTTACCCATGTTACACTGCATCATTTACACACATTACACTGCATCATTTACCCGTGTTACACTGTATCATTTACCCATGTTACACTGCATCATTTACCATGTTTTAGATTAGATTAGATTACTTACAGTGTGGAAACAGGCCCTTCGGCCCAACAAGTCCACACCGACTCGCCGAAGCGCAACCCACCCATACCCCTACATTTATCCCTTACCTAACACTACGCGCAATTTAGCATGGCCAATTCACATCTTTGGACTGTGGGAGGAAACCGGACCACCCGGAGGAAACCCACGCAGACACAGGGAGAATGTGCAAACTCCACACAGTCAGTTGCCTGAGGCGGGAATTGAACCCGGGTCTCAGGCGCTGTGAGGCAGCAGTGCTAACCACTATGCCACCGTGCCGCCCCCATGTGTTACGCTTCATCATTTACCCCTGTTACACTGCATCATTTACCCCTGTTACACTGCATCATTTACCCGTGTTACACTGTGTCATTTACACGTGTCGCACTGCATCATTTATCCGTGTTACACTGCATCATTTACCCGGGTTACACTGCATCATTTACCCGTGTTACACTGCATCATTTACCCTGTGTTACACTGCATCATTTTCCTGACATACACTGCATCATTTACCCGTATTACACTGCATCATTTACCCGTGTTACACAGCATCATTTACCGTGTTACACTGAATCATTTACCCGTTTTACACACCATCATTTACCGTGTTACACTGAATCATTTACCCATGTTGTAATGCGTCATTTTCCTGACATACTCTGCATCTTTTACCCGTGTTAAACTGCGTCATTTACCCGTGTTACACTGCATCTTTTACCCATGTTACACTGCGTCATTTACCCGTGTTACACTGCGTCATTTACCCCTGTTACACTGCATCATTTACCCATGTTACACTGCGTCATTTACCCGTGTTACACTGCGTCATTTACCCGTGTTACACTGCGTCATTTACCCATGTTACACTGCGTCATTTACCCGTGTCATACTGCATCATTTACACGTGTCACACTGCATCATTTACCCATGTTGCACTGCATCATTTTCCTGATATACACCGAATCATTTACCCGTGTTACACTGCATCATTTACCGTGTTACACTGCAACATTTAACCGCGTAACATGGTATCATTTACCCGTGTTACACTGCATCATCCATCCTTGTTACACTGCGCTATTTACCCGCATTGCAGTGCATCATTTACCCGTGTTACACTGCGCCATTTACCCGTGTTACACTGCATCATTTACCCGTGTTACACTGCACCATTTACCCATGTCACACTGCACCATTTACCCATGTTACACTGCATCATTTACTCGTGTTACACTGCATCATTTACCCGTGTTACACTGCATCATTTCCACGTGTCGCGCTGCATCATTTACCCGTGTCGCGCTGCATCATTTACTCGTGTCACACTGCATCATTTGCCTGTGTTACACTGCATCATTTACCCGTGTTACACTGCATCATTTACCCATGTTACTCTGTATCATTTACCCCGCGTTACACTGCACCATTTACCCGTGTTACACTGCACCATTTACATGGGTTACACTGCATCATCTACCATGTCACACTGCATCATCTACCCGTGTTACACTGGATCATTCACCCGTGTTACGCTGCATCATTTACCCGTGTTGCACTGCATCATTTTCCTGACATACACTGCATCATTTATCAGTGTTAGACAGCATCATTTACCGTGTTACACTGAATCATTCACCCGTGTTACGCTGCATCATTTACCCGTGTTGCACTGCATCATTTTCCTGACATACACTGCATCATTTATCAGTGTTAGACAGCATCATTTACCGTGTTACACTGAATCATTTACCCGTGTTACACTGCATCATTTACCCGTGTTACACTGCATCATTTACCCGTGTTACACTACATCATTTACCCGTGTTACACAGCATCAATTACCCGTGTTACACTGCATCATTTCCCCTTGTTAAACAGTATCATTCACCCGGGTAATACTGCATCATTTCCCCAGGTTACACTGCACCATTTTCCGGTATTTCACTGCAACATTTAACCGTGTAACACGGTATCATTTACCCGTGTTACACTGCATCATCTATCCTTGTTACACTGCGCTATTTACCCGCATTGCAGTGCATCATTTACCCTTGTTAACTGCATCATTTACCCTTGTTAACTGCATCATTTACCCTTGTTACACTGTATCATTTACCCGTGTCGCACTGCATCATTTACCTGGGTAATACTGCATCATTCACCCCTATTACCCTGCATCATTTGCCCGTGTTACACTCCATCATTTACCTGTGTTACACTGAGTCATTTACCCATATTACACTGTATCATTTACACACATTACACTGCATCATTTACCCATGTTACACTGTATCATTTACCCATGTTACACTGCATCATTTACCATGTTTTAGATTAGATTAGATTACTTACAGTGTGGAAACAGGCCCTTCGGCCCAACAAGTCCACACCGACTCGCCGAAGCGCAACCCACCCATACCCCTACATTTATCCCTTACCTAACACTACGCGCAATTTAGCATGGCCAATTCACATCTTTGGACTGTGGGAGGAAACCGGACCACCCGGAGGAAACCCACGCAGACACAGGGAGAATGTGCAAACTCCACACAGTCAGTTGCCTGAGGCGGGAATTGAACCCGGGTCTCAGGCGCTGTGAGGCAGCAGTGCTAACCACTATGCCACCGTGCCGCCCCCATGTGTTACGCTTCATCATTTACCCCTGTTACACTGCATCATTTACCCCTGTTACACTGCATCATTTACCCGTGTTACACTGCGTCATTTACATGTGTCGCACTGCATCATTTATCCGTGTTACACTGCATCATTTACCCGGGTTACACTGCATCATTTACCCGTGTTACACTGCATCATTTACCCTGTGTTACACTGCATCATTTTCCTGACATACACTGCATCATTTACCCGTATTACACTGCATCATTTACCCGTGTTACACAGCATCATTTACCGTGTTACACTGAATCATTTACCCGTTTTACACACCATCATTTACCGTGTTACACTGAATCATTTACCCATGTTGTAATGCGTCATTTTCCTGACATACTCTGCATCATTTACCCGTGCTAAACTGCGTCATTTACCCGTGTTACACTGCATCTTTTACCCGTGTTACACTGCGTCATTTACCCGTGTTACACTGCGTCATTTACCCGTGTTACACTGCGTCATTTACCCCTGTTACACTGCGTCATTTACCCATGTTACACTGCGTCATTTACCCGTGTCATACTGCATCATTTACACGTGTCACACTGCATCATTTACCCATGTTGCACTGCATCATTTTCCTGATATACACCGAATCATTTACCCGTGTTACACTGCATCATTTACCGTGTTACACTGCAACATTTAACCGCGTAACATGGTATCATTTACCCGTGTTACACTGCATCATCCATCCTTGTTACACTGCGCTATTTACCCGCATTGCAGTGCATCATTTACCCGTGTTACACTGCGCCATTTACCCATGTCACACTGCACCATTTACCCATGTTACACTGCATCATTTACTCGTGTTACACTGCATCATTTACCCGTGTTACACTGCATCATTTCCACGTGTTACACTGTATCATTTACCCGTGTCGCGCTGCATCATTTACCCGTGTCGCGCTGCATCATTTACTCGTGTCACACTGCATCATTTGCCTGTGTTACACTGCATCATTTACCCGTGTTACACTGCATCATGTTTTCATGTTGCATTGCATCGCATCATTTACTCCTGTTACAGCGCGTCATGTACATGTGTTAGACTGCATCATTTACCCCTGTTACACTGCATCATTTACCCGTGTCACACTGCATCATTTACCCCTGTTACACTGCATCATTTACCTGGGTAATACTGTATCATTCACCCCTATTACCCTGCGCCATTTACCCGTGTTACACTGCGTCATTTACCCGTGTCGCACTGCGTCATTTACCCGTGTCGCACTGCGTCATTTACCCGTGTCGCACTGCGTCATTTACCCGTGTCGCACTGCGTCATTTACCCGTGTTACACTGCATCATCTATCCTTGTTACACTGCGCTATTTACCCGCATTGCAGTGCATCATTTACCCTTGTTAACTGCATCATTTACCCTTGTTAACTGCATCATTTACCCGTGTTACACTGCATCATTTACCTGTGTCGCACTGCATCATTTACCTGGGTAATACTGCATCATTCACCCCTATTCCCCTGCATCATTTGCCCGTGTTACACTCCATCATTTACCCGTGTTACACTGAGTCATTTACCCATATTACACTGTATCATTTACCCGTGTTACACTGCATCATTTACACACATTACACTGCATCATTTACCCGTGTTACACTGTATCATTTACCCATGTTACACTGCATCATTTACCATGTTTTAGATTAGATTAGATTACTTACAGTGTGGAAACAGGCCCTTCGGCCCAACAAGTCCACACCGACTCGCCGAAGCGCAACCCACCCATACCCCTACATTTATCCCTTACCTAACACTACGGGCAATTTAGCATGGCCAATTCACATCTTTGGACTGTGGGAGGAAACCGGAGCACCCGGAGGAAACCCACGCAGACACGGGGAGAATGTGCAAACTCCACTCAGTCAGTTGCCTGAGGCGGGAATTGAACCCGGGTCTCAGGCGCTGTGAGGCAGCAGGGCTAACCACTATGCCACCGTGCCGCCCCCATGTGTTACGCTTCATCATTTACCCCTGTTACACTGCATCATTTACCCGTGTTACACTGCGTCATTTACCCGTGTCGCGCTGCGTCATTTCCCCGTATTACACTGCACCATTTACACGTGTCGCACTGCATCATTTATCCGTGTTACACTGCATCATTTACCCGGGTTACACTGCATCATTTACCCTGTGTTACACTGCATCATTTACCCATGTTGCACTGCATCATTTACCCGTGTTACACTGCATCATTTACCCTGTGTTACACTGCATCATTTACCCGTGTTACACTGCATCATTTACCCGTGTTACACTGCATCATTTACCCGTGTCGCACTGCATCATTTACCCGTTTTACACACCATCATTTACCGTGTTACACTGCATCAATTACCCATGTTGCAATGCGTCATTTTCCTGACATACTCTGCATCTTTTACCCGTGTTAAACTGCGTCATTTACCCGTGTTACACTGCGTCATTTTCCCGTGTTACACTGCATCTTTTACCCGTGTTACACTGCGTCATTTACCCATGTTACACTGCGCCATTTACCCGTGTCACACTGCATCATTTACTCGTGTCACACTGCACCATTTACCCATGTCACACTGCACCATTTACCCATGTTACACTGCATCATTTACCCGTGTTACACTGCACCATCTACCTGTATTTCACTGCAACATTTAACCGCGTAACATGGTATCATTTACCCCGTGTTACATTGCATCATTTTACCCCTGTTACACTGCACCATCTACCTGTATTTCACTGCAACATTTAACCGCGTAACATGGTATCATTTACCCGTGTTACACTGCATCATCCATCCTTGTTACACTGCGCTATTTACCCGCATTGCAGTGCATCATTTACCCGTGTTACACTGCATCATTTACCCGCATCGCACTGCATCATTTACCCGTGTCACACTGCACCATTTACCCATGTTACACTGCACCATTTACCCATGTTACACTGCACCATTTACTCGTGTCACACTGCACCATTTACCCATGTCACACTGCACCATTTACCCATGTTACACTGCATCATTTACCCGTGTTACACTGCATCATTTCCACGTGTTACACTGTATCATTTACCCCTGTTACACTGCACCATTATCTATGTTACACTGCATCATTTACCCGTGTTACACTGCATCATTTACCCGTGTCACACTGCGTCATTTACCCGCATTACACTGCACCATTTACCCATGTTACTCTGTATCATTTACCCCGTGTTACACTGCATAATGTGCACGTGTTACACTGCATCATTTACCCCTGTTACACTGCACCATTTACCTGTGTTACACTGTATCATTTACCCGTGTCACACTGCATCATCTACCCGTGTCACACTGCATCATCTACCCGTGTCACACTGCATCATCTACCCGTGTCACACTGCATCATTCACCCGTGTTACACTGGATCATTCACCCGTGTTACGCTGCATCATTTACCCGTGTTGCACTGCATCATTTTCCTGACATACACTGCATCATTTATCCGTGTTACACAGCATCATTTACCCGTGTTACACTGCATCATTTCCACGTGTTACACTGTGTCATTTACCCGTGTTACACTGCATCATTTACCCGTGTTACACTGCATCATTTACCCGTGTCGCGCTGCATCATTTGCCTGTGTTACACTGCATCATTTGCCCATGTTACACTGCATCATTTGCCCGTGTCGCGCTGCATCATTTACCCGTGTCGCGCTGCATCATTTACCCGTGTCGCACTGCATCATTTACTCGTGTCACACTGCATCATTTGCCTGTGTTACATTGCAACATTTACACGTGTTACACTGCATCATGTTTTCATGTTGCATTGCATCGCATCATTTACTCCTGTTACAGCGCATCATGTACATGTGTTACACTGCATCATTTACCCGTGTTACACTGCATCATTTACCCCGTGTTACACTGCATCATTTACCCCGTGTTACACTGCATCATTTATCCGTGTTACACAGCATCATTTACCCGTGTTACACTGCATCATTTCCACGTGTTACACTGCGTCATTTACCCCGTGTTACACTGCATCATTTACCCGTGTTACACTGCATCATTTACCCGTGTCGCGCTGCATCATTTACCCGTGTCGCGCTGCATCATTTGCCTGTGTTACACTGCATCATTTGCCCATGTTACACTGCATCATTTGCCCGTGTCGCGCTGCATCATTTACCCGTGTCGCGCTGCATCATTTACCCGTGTCGCACTGCATCATTTACTCGTGTCACACTGCATCATTTGCCTGTGTTACATTGCAACATTTACACGTGTTACACTGCATCATGTTTTCATGTTGCATTGCATCGCATCATTTACTCCTGTTACAGCGCATCATGTACATGTGTTACACTGCATCATTTACCCGTGTTACACTGCATCATTTACCCCGTGTTACACTGCATCATTTTCCTGACATACACTGCATCATTTATCCGTGTTACACAGCATCATTTACCCGTGTTACACTGCATCATTTCCACGTGTTACACTGCGTCATTTACCCGTGTTACACTGCATCATTTACCCGTGTTACACTGCATCATTTACCCGTGTCGCGCTGCATCATTTACCCGTGTCGCGCTGCATCATTTGCCTGTGTTACACTGCATCATTTGCCCGTGTCGCGCTGCATCATTTGCCCGTGTCGCGCTGCATCATTTGCCCGTGTCGCGCTGCATCATTTACCCGTGTCGCGCTGCATCATTTACCCGTGTCGCGCTGCATCATTTACCCGTGTCGCGCTGCATCATTTTCTCGTGATACACTGCAACATTTCCACGTGTTACGCTTCATCATTTACATGTATTACAATGCATCATTCACCTGTGTTACACTGCATCATTTACCTATACTAAACTACATCATTTCCCCGTATTACACTGCATCATTTACCCCTCGTAAAAAGCATCATTTATCCGGGTAATACTGCATCATTTCCCCAGGTTACACTGCACCATTTACCTGTATTTCACTGCAACATTTAACCATGTAACACGGTATCATCTACCCGTGTTACACTGCATCATCTATCCTTGTTACACTGTGCTATTTACCCGCATTGCAGTGCATCATTTGCCCATGTTAACTGCATCATTTACCGTTGTTAACTGCATCAATTACCCGTGTTACACTGCATCAATTACCCGTGTTACACTGCATCAATTACCGTGTTACACTGCAACATTTACACGTGTTACACTGCATCATGTTTTCATGTTGCATTGCATCGCATCATTTACTCCTGTTACAGCGCGTCATGTACATGTGTTACACTGCATCATTTACCCGTGTTACACTGCATCATTTACCCCTGTTACACTGCATCATTTACCCGTGTTACACTGCATCATTTACCCGTGTCACACTGCATCATTTTCTTGTGATACACTGCATCATTTACCCGTGTTACACTGCATCATTTACCGTGTTACACTGCATCATTTACCCGTGTTACACTACATAATTTACCCATGTTGCACTGCATCATTTTCCTGACATACACTGAATCATTTACCCTGTGTTACACTGCATCATTTACCCATGTCACACTGCATCATTTACCCGTGTCACACTGCATCATTTACCTGTGTTACACTGCATCATTTAGCCGTGTTACACTGCATCATTTACCCTTGTGGCATTGCATCATTTACCTGTGTAACGTTGCACCATTTACCCGTGTAATGTTGCATCATTTACCCAGGTTACACAGCATCATTTACCCGTGTTACACTACATCATTTACCCGTATTGCACTGCATCATTTACCCGTGTCACACTGTATCATTTACCTGTTTTACACTGCATCATTTTCCATACTTATACTGTATTTGTCATGTTGTTTCCAACTCACTTCAATTTGTTTAAGGCAGCCTCTATATCCTCCTGATAACTTCCACCTAGTTTTGCTTCGTCAGCATACTTTTGCGTATTAACACATTTGCCTCATCTGGATTGTTAAACATATTGTGAATGTTGGGGGCCCAAACGATACTCGTCATAGAGTTTTAGCAATGTACAGAATGGAAACAGACCCTTCGGTCCAACCCCTCCATGCTGACCAGATATCCCAACCCAATCTCGTCCCACCTGCCCGTACCCGGCCCATATCCCTCCAAACCCTTCCTATTCATATACCCATCCAAATGCCTCTTAAATGTTGCAATTGTACCAGCCTCCACCACTTCCCCTGGCAGCTCATTCCATACATGTACCACCCTCTGCATGAAAAAGTTGCCCCTTGGGTCTCTTTTATATCTTTCCCCTCTCACCCTAAACCTATGCCCTCTAGTTCTGGACTTCCTGACCCCAGGGAAAAGACTTTGCCTATTTACCCTATCCATGTCCCTCATAATTTTGTAAACCTCTATGAGGTCACCCCTCAGCCTCTGAAGCTCCAGGGAAAACAGCCCCAGCCTGTTCAGCCTCTCCTTATATCTCAAATAGAGCATTACTTCCACACCAGACAGGAGCTGTTCTCAACCTGTGCCAATATATTATCACTCAATGTGTCTGCTTTGCTTTTGCACACTATCCTCTCCCATGAATCTGAAACAAAAGCTTTTTGAACATCCAAATCTATCACATCCATTGGGTCTCTCTGATCTGCTCCACAAGATACAGCCTTAAAGGTCTCCCGTAGGTTCCCCCGTCATATCCATGTTGACTTTATGTCATACAACTGGTATTTTTACATGTCCTGTTATCATATCCTTTGTAATATATTCAGAGCATTTTCCCCCAGTGCTGATGTTCGGGTCATCACTCTGTCATTTCCAGCTTTCTGCTTGCATCCCTTTTTAAACAATTCAGTTCCGTTTGCCAAGCTCCAACCTGCTGAAGCCGTTCCACAATCTGCAGAATGTTGGCGGGTAACAACCAATAGATTTGCTCATTAGCATGGCCACTTCCTGTTGCACCCTGCAATATCAGGCCCTGGGATATATCAGCTTTCAGTCACTTTATTATTCGCCAATTTAAGACTTATTTCCATCAACTTCTCTTTCTTAAAAAAAAGACTTGCTTTCCTCACAATTCTGAGGAGATTGCTGTGTTTTTATTCTCAGTTATTTCATTGCTCTGGCATTTCCCATGATCAGTTTTTCCATGTTGGACTGTAGCTACATATATCTTCACTATTCTGTTTCTTTTTACATACTTATAGAGACTCTTGCAATGTGCATTGATGTGCTTTGCAAGTTCACTCTCTCACTCTGCTCTATCCCCCGTTCTCAACCCCTTGGTTCTCCTTTCCTGAAACTGCTCCCAGGCCTCAGGTTTGTAATTTTATCTGACTTTCCTTTGGATCTAGTCCTCTCCTTAATTTAAGCTGTTGACCATATTTAGGCCACTTATCCTGTTGTAGTCTTTGACCCAAAAGGAATGTATCACTGGTGCACCGCGTCCATTCATCCTGAAATATTTCCCATTGTTGATGCACTGTCATGCCTTTCGTGAAGTAACTCCATCTCCTGCACCCTCTCCACCACCTCAGCGCCCCCCCCCCCCCCAATATCTCTATAGTTCCGTTGTTTTGATTTCTGACCCTCCTTTTGGATTGGACTACTTCACTTTGCTAACGCCTAAATTTTAATCAAGAGACAGATCTCAACAAAACATATACCCACACAACTCACCATTAAAAAAAGACAAGGTTACGCTAAAAAACCATGCTCTTATCTGCTGTGAGCTCTCCCACACAAATTCCTCCAAGGTCAGCTGTGAATTCCACTGTTTGTTAGTTTTTCTTCGGCACACTCCGATATCTAGGAATACTTGAACTCAAACAGCAAAGGCAGTAGCTGTGCAGATTTGCTCTTGTGTCAGACAGCAGTGTAGGTGTCTTTCTCTCTCCCTCCTCACTGACCATGTGGTCTCTGCCTTTCTCTGGCTTCCTCTTTTTTAAAGTGCTGTTGCTTTGATCTTTTTTCCCCAAAGTTTCAAAACAATCCAACATTTTCAAACAGTAATTACTGCTCCTGAAATTCCAGGAAATCAGCTCCAACACTGAAAATTCCTCAAAAAAGGAGCAACTCTTACAGCTACAGTTTGTGTTGCTGAACAAAGAGACCTTGGAGTGCAGGTTCATTGCTCCTTGAAAGTGGAGTCGCAGGGAGATAGGATAGTGAAGGCAGTGTTTGGTATGCTTTCCTTTATTGGTCAGAGTATTGAGTACAGGAGTTGGGAGGTCATGTTGTGGCTGTACTGGACATTGGTTAGGCCAATGTTGGAATATTGTGTGCAATTCTGGTCTCCTTCCTATTGGAAAGATCTTGTGAAACTTGAAAGAGTTCAGGAAAAATTTACAAAGATGTTGCCAGGGTTGGAGGATTTGAACTATCGGGAGAGACTGTTCAGGCTGGGGCTGTTTTCCCTGAAACATTGGAAGCTGAGGGGTGACCTTATAGAGGTTTATAAAATCATGAGGGGCATGGATAGGATAAATAGATAATGTGTTTTACCTGGGGTGGGGGAGCCTAGAACTAGAGGGCATAGGTTTAGGATGAATGGGGAAAGATTAAAAGGTACCTAAATGACAACTTTTTCACGCAGAGGGTGGTTCATGTATGGAATGAGCTGCCAGAGGATGTGGTGGAGGTTGGTACAATTACAGCATTTAAAAGGTACCTGGATGGGTATATGAATAGGAAGGGTTTAGAGGGATATAGGCCAATTGCTGGCAAATGGGACTAGATGAATTTAGGATATTTGGTCAGCATGGAAGAGTTGGACTGAAGGGTCTGCTTCTGTGCTGTACTCCTCTATGACTCTATGACGTAATGATTTTCCAACCCAATGAAGAATTCTATTATGTCATGGTCACATTTTCTGACATGCATACAAAATGCCCATTAGATGCAAAAACAAAACTCTTTTCTCCATTTCAACCTCTGGCTATTTTCATTCAGCTCGAAAAGGGACTGCTGAGGAATCCTACACCCTGTTATTCAAAGTGGAGAAAGCAGCTGAGGAAGCTAATGCAAGAGGTCTGACCTTGAGGATCATTGGAAAGAGTACCCAAAGATACTCAATGACATTACACTTGTGAATAGGCTCAGTGAAACTGCATGCTCACCACATCGTCAACGTATCCATACCCCCATTTACTCACCAGGTAGCATTTCCTATTGCTGAGGACTTTGCTGTTTACCTGACATCCACTAACTCCAGCTCCAGTTCACCTTCAGACATTTGTCAATGATGAAACCCTCAGATCTTCCACCCACTTCCAACCATTCAATTACCAGGCTCCCTGTGCCAAAACACAGTGGAATGTACTTATTGACAGGATAGACTGAAGTTGCAGGGTGCAGTAGAGAGTTGTTGGCTCCATGCTCTCACCCCCAGCCCAATGGAGAATGTCTTTAAGTTCAGGTCCACTACTCCATCGCCCAGAGCAGCCACAACACTCAACATCAACAATGCCAATCTGTCCCTGAGTTATAACACTTTACATCTCTAACTTTGCCCTCATGTGGATTTCCAACATCAGGTGTGAAGTGAAGCTAGTGTGGTCACTCACCCCTGGCTCTCCTTCCCTTCCCATTTCCCTCATTTCAACTTTCCTCTCCTGATTTTCAGATACCTCAACCTCCTGCCCAGCTGCAGCAGCCATGGAAGGAAGAGATCGAGAATCAAACCTCATGAAGAGGTGCTGAGCCTTTCCCTGACATTTCTAGCCACAGTCTCAGACACTGGCACTGCTTGTTGGATCGACATGTGATGGAACTAATGACATGCAGGTGCTGCACCCAGGCCAGGGGCAAAAGGCAGCTACAGTCACTGCACTACGCACAGTCACAGGACCAGGGGGAGTGGGATGGGGGAGTGGGATGGGGGAGTGGGGTTCGGGAGTGGAATGGGGGTGGATTAATGGAGTGGGATTCGGGAATGGGATGGGGTGGATTAATGGAGTGGGATTGGGGAGTGGGATTGGGGAATGGGATGAGGGAGTGAGGAATGATTGGGATAGTGGAGTGGGATGGGGGTGGGATGGGTGTGGATTAATGGAGTGGTATAGTGGAGTGGGGAGTGGAGTAGGAGAGTAGAGCAGGAGCAGGAGAGCTGAGGGTCCTTTTGGGATTAGTGATGATCTGCACCAATTATTCCTCTGTGATGGCATTTTGATGTCATTGATGCCAAGTACGCTTTCCAGGAGGTGGCCATTTGAACTGACCATCTTGATGTTGATAACGCACTCTCCGGCAAAAGAAAACTTGCACCCAAACAATCCTGAAAACTGAAGTCACCTTGCATGAATCTATTGAACCTAAGTATAGTCATGCATTCCATTGCCCTACAATGGGAATCATGCAACTCAAATGACTATTGCCATCACAATTAGAAAATTACAGTTTGAACACACAGAGACAGGTCTTGCTGGATTAGGGCATCTTGCAATTTATACCATGTGTTCAATCTCACTTTCCACATCTGTCAGATCAAAGATGTTGCAGAGTGATTTGCTGAAAGTGTGCAATGTGCCGAGGAAAACAAGTAATCTGGAAATTTAACAACCTGGGAGACCAGTACTGGCTCTCATTATCCAATGATATTTAAATATTGAGAAATGAATCCAAGGTACAATGAAAAAGGGTGTTTGTCTGAGAAACCACCCCCACCCCACACCAACATCCCAACCCACCTCATTCTTCTAAATCCCAGTGAGTACAGGCCCAGCCAATCCAGCCTTTACTCAAATCTGAGTCCCGCCATCCCAGTCAACCTTCACTGGACTCCCTCAATCACAACCTTCGCTGGACTCCCTCAATCACAACCTTCGCTGGACTCCCTCAATCACAAGAATCTCCTTCCTCAGACTAGGAGATCAAAACTGCACAATACTCACGGTGTGGCCTCACCAAGGTCCTGGGCCTTATCTAACATCTCAATTTACTGTTTTTATCCATAGAATGAAAATGCAAACTTGCAGCCAATACTATAACCAGTAAATGATTGTGGACAGTGTTATTAAATAAATTCATAATATAGTCACATCAAAATAATTCTGCTACTTTATGGAAGTGCTTAATTGTCCATTTTAAATGGATTGATGTTAATGTTCATGCCAAAGAGGTAATAGATATGCGATTGTTGAATGGTTTGTATATCAGTTCTTTCTTAATCAAATGCTGCATTACTGCCATTAATAAAGCTATAATACCTGTTCAGAATGCAAGTAGTTCAGGAGCTTTTCAATGATAACAGTGACATATAAAGGCAAATTACTGTCATTATTGTTTGTGTTAAATAAGACAAATTGATGAATCCGGCAGAAAATCTGGATTTGTTGGATTTATCATGGCACACTTTTGTATCATAGTTTGTTCCTAGGGGACTGCAATAATTCTTTGAGGATACTCTACTGCATTGCAGTTCTTGACCTAGATAATGTGCTAATGGGTTTTACAGCGATTACCACACAGTGCAGTGCAGCTGCTTAACTTCACCTTTCATGCAGCATCACAAATCCCAAACAGCGAATCTTCTGAAGACATTCCAACCACAGTGCGGAACATTGTCAATGCAAAATCCAGTTCAAAGATCCAAATCAATCATTTGGATTTGTCATTAGTTTTCAAGGATTAAAAGTTACTTTTCAATGAAACAGGAAAAATACTCCGGTGCAGGGCCACCGCAGTCACACAAGTGAGATGAAAAGGTGAAGAATCAAATTTTTATCACTTCAACGCTTCTTGAGACATGGACAGGGTGACCAGTCCTCAGGGGGAACAGAATCCGTATGTCAGCAAAGTGCTGGGGCCTGGGGAGGTGGGTGTCTGGGCAAGACCAGAGGCATTCGGCATGGTGGGTTAAGGAGGGAGATGGGGGCAGTGACAGCTAGCACCTGGAAGGTGAGCTCAGTTAGTCTGAGAACAGAAAGTACTGCAGAAACTCAGCAGCTCTGGCAGCATCTGTGGAGAGAAAGCAGAGTTAACGTTTCAGGTCCAGTGATCCTTCTCCAGAGACTTCTTAAGGGGTACAGTTTCACCAGTAATTTCTTGTTTTGATTCACATTTCCAGCATCTGCAGTTCTTTGTTTTTTTAGTTTGTACTATATGTGTGCGATTATCAGAGATCAAAGGAACAGGACAAAGGCCAAACCAGCAACAAACCATCATGGGATACTTGCTTAATTTCAGGACTGTCTCACAAAATCCAGGTTAATTGCTCACCCTGGATGTGAACGAAAATGAATGATAACTAAGGTAAAGAAGATACAAAGACCGAATACAAATAAATGTCATAGGTGATGTCGACACTAATATCTAGTTTGACCAGTAAAGCATCACCATTGAATATTCCTCAAGTTCCCACATCCGAATTGTTCTGATTTGACAATCTTACAGAAACAGCATTAGATTACTTACAGTTTGGAAACAGGCCCTTCGGCCCAACAAGTCCACACTGAACTGCTGAAGCGCAACCCACCCAGACCCATTCCCCTACATTTACCCCTGCACCTAACACTACCGGCAATTTAGCATGGCTGTGGGAGGAAACCCACGCAGACACGGGGAGAATGTGCAAACTCCACACAGTCAGTCGCCTGAGGCAGGAATTGAACCCGGGTCTCTGGCACTGTGAGGCAGCAGTGATAACCACTGTGCCACCGTGCCATCCTGTGTCTGCGTGGGTTTCCTCTGGGTGCTCCAGTTTCCTCCCACAGTCCAAAGATGTGCAGCTTAGGTGAATTGGCCATGCTAAATTGCCGGTAGTGTTAGGTGCAAGGGTAAATGTAGGGGAATGAATCTGGTTGGGTGTGCTTCGGCGGGTCAGTGTGGACTTGTTGGGCCGAAGGGCCTGTTTCCAAACTGTAAGTAATCTAACACTGTTTCCGTAAGATTCTCAAATCAGAACAATTCGGATGTGGGAACTTGAGGAATATTCAATGGTGATGCTTTACTGGTCAAACTAGATGTTAGTGTCGACATCACCTATGACATTTATTTGTATTCGGTCTTTGTATCTTCTTTACCTTAGTTATCATTCGTTTTCGTTCACATCCAGGGTGAGCAATTAACCTGGATTTTGTGAGACTGTCCTGAAATTAAGCAAGTATCCCACGATGGTTTGTTGCTGGTTTGGCCTTTGTCCTGTTCCTTTGATCTCTGATAATCGCACACATGTAGTACAAACAAAAAAAAAGCAAAGAACTGCAGATGCTGGAAATGTGCATACAAATGCTTTTTTTAGCAACAGACTTGAGCTACAAATCATTTATTTATTTCCATTAGCAAAACAGAACTAGTTTAAAAGAGATCAGATGGTTTTAGATAAAGTGAGGGAAACAAACAGGACTGTAATAAGATTTCAACTGCTTGTGCTATCCATTTTATTTACTAAACTCAATTTTCAGATTGCTAAGTTACAATGCTGACATTTTAAGGACCAGGACAGACATCTTATTGGGAACACGTTTCAAGTCCGAGGATGCCTTGGACTTTGAAAATGATCCCACCACCGTGGCTGATCGCTCTGAGTGTTTGCATAGTGAGTAACTGAGTCAAAGACGGAGAAATCATACAATGGAAACAATGCAGAGGAAAACTATTCAGCCATGAAGTGATGGCGTTTCTCTGTGACAGCAGCTCAGTTAGTTCCACAGAAGCATCAAAGACAGGAGCAGGAGTAAGGTATCCGGCCCCTCCAGCCTCCTCCTTTCGAGGCTGATCCAATGTTTCATAACGGGCTACAATTTCATCATAAAGGTAGAAATTTGAAATATTTGCCAGCGTCAGCAGGATTTTCATTTACTGATATTTGAGACAGCCTTGGGTCAGGGATCTGTTTCCAGAGATTCCGGCCCTAACCCCAATCCCAATCCCAATCCCAACCCCAACCCAACCCTAACCCCAATTACAAACCCAACCCCAGCCCTAACACTAACCCCAACACCAACACCAGCCCAAACCCCAACCCCAACCCCAACCCCAACCCAAACCCAATCCTAGTGTGAACCCCAACCCCAACCATAGCTGTAACTCAACCCTAACGCTAATCCCAACTCAACCTAAACACAACCCCAGACCTAAACCCAACCTCAACCCTAACCCCAACCCTAATTCTAATTCCAACCTACCGCTACCACTAATCTCAGTCCCAACCCAACCCCAACCCCAACCCCAACCCTGGCCTTGTTTAGATCAGGGGAATGGTGAGCTCACCCTCAGCCCCTCTGCTGCCTTCCCCCCCGAAGGAAAAGCCAGCAAGAATGATGCATGAGACATATTGATCTGACTCATCTTATTTACTTCAAATGTGAGGACCAGTAAGACCAGTATATTCACTTTCAAGTAGTCCAGTTTTTATTTTATTGATATTTCTTTTTGGGATGTCACACACCACTGTCCCTACTCCTCCCCTCCCCTCTGCACACTCCAATTGATTCTCCTTCATACTGTCATCACACCTTCATGCAATATCCACTTTAAAGACAGGATTTGCAGGCCACACCTCCCAACTACATAACACAACACACAATAACAGTTGCAAGAAAAACAAAATTTACTGGAGAAACTCAGCAGGTCTGGCTCCATCTGTATAGAGAGACACATTTCTTCAGACTGACCCAAAACGTTAACTATGTTTCTCTGCCCACAAAAGCTGCTGAGCTTCTCCAAGGCCCAATACCTGCAGGATCTTAGTCCTCAACAGACAGCAATGCAATGTGGAATGGGACAGGTGATCCAACAGACAGCAATGCCATGTGGAATGGGGCAGGTGATGACTGGTTTAAGGTGAAATTCAACCTCTTCAAACCAAAACCCGTCCCTACCCAACTTCCTGACCTCTCAGTTGAATGGAAAATACCTGTGATTAATAAACAGATCTTAAGGAGTAAAAACGGCAGAACAGGTGGGAATAATGAATTTATAATGGAATTACTTATTTCTCTCCAGTTCACTCTGTGGTAATGCTGAATGAGCAGCTGTCCATGTCTTGTTTCCCAAAAATGGCTTGAATATTCCACACGCTTACCTACCAAATGTTACCGTGACAGCAGGATTGTCATGATTGATATCTTATTTGAGTATTATTCAGATTGATCCAAGAGTGAAATACTTAACAAACATGTTGAATCATTTATTAGTGTCACTCATCCTCCATTAGATATTCTAATTGGTGAACAATCAACTGCCAAGGAATCTTAATTTTTGGTGAAAAAAAATTAGAGAAGGATTATTCCAAGTTGCTTCTTTCATTATTTGTAAATTTGGCCAGGAGGCCTTGTTAAATCTTCAAATTTAATTAAATACAAGCTGCAGTTTTATTAACAAAATGCTTAGCCTTTAATAAACAAAATATTTGCGTTGCAAAAAAACTTTCTGCAGCATTTGCCAACTAAAAAGCTTTAATTTTATGGAAACAAAGGAATCATTAGGGCATTTCATATTCCACGAAATATTGCATCCCTAGATCAACAGAGTCTTAATGTAATAAAATTATTTTTCACTTTCAGTTCTCCTGTGATCTGAAATCTAGCTACTCATTGAATTAAGTGTGTGACTCCCTAGTAGGAGCATCCAGAACGGAATAATGTTCTGTTGCATACAAACATGGCAGCTTGATAAAATATTTATATTTATATTAATATTTGGCAAACTTTAACTGCAAGTGTCGGAACTTAGGTTTACTGCTTGCAGCTACCTACAAACTGTTTGTAGAGAATAGAATAGAATTCCAACAGTGTGGAAACAGGCCAGTAGACCTAACAAGTCTACACTGATCCTCCTGAGAATACCCCACCCAGACCATTTCCCTAACCTATTACTCTACATTTCCCCTGACTAATGCACTTTCTGGATGCAGAGATAAGTTCTAAAAGGCAGCGTTGAGCATATTCATCAGTAGTCATTATTTACTCGACACAAATGAGTGTGTGGTTGAAGAGGATATTGATAGCACACTAACTGCAGCAACCTTATCATCCACAACTTCTTCATGTGTTCGGTCTGAACTCAACTAAGGCATCTCCGCAAATGGATTCATTTACAAAACGATGGAATTTCAATCTCCACCAGTCTTTTCCATTGCCAGCCCTTTGCAAGCTGTGAAAAACTACTGCTCTTTAATCACTAAACCAGGGACTCAAACTTCAAGATTGCACTCGCTATCCTTAATTGGATGCCAAGATCACCCCTCTGGCAATTAATTTACAGCTCTGGAGAAAATCCAATCAGGATATGCAGAAAAGAATATTTGAAACTCTTAGTGGCATTTTAGTGCTAACTGATCTTTTCTGATGTCTGGTTTATGAAGAAACTGCCTCCTTGCTCTTGGTAGCAAATGATACTTAAACAGAACGCTCTTCCAATGCTTTAAAATCTAATCATTGTCAATGTAAAAATATATTTGGAATAAGGTTCAATGTCTTGTTATGACGCACAGAGATGAATGTTAGTTTTTTTGGCTATGTCAGCTTCATTGAGGGCTTCTCTCAGTGAGGCTGAGTAGGATCTCTTGCTATGTCTTACCAAACTTACCTCATTAATGACCAGTTTCCCCTGTATGGTACCCCTCTCATCTGATTCTATGCCCATGCTACCACTTACTGTCCCAGAACATCTCACCACTGCCAGGATATCCCAGAGTGACTGGAATCCCTGATCATCCATGGAGGCTCAGAGTGAATGAAATGGTGTGAGAAAACACAGAGTCCAGTGAAGTGGCCTCCTCCAGTCGCTGAGCTGGGGTTGTGTCCCACAATGTGTCAATGGGAGTTACCAGGGCAATCCAAGATGTAGCATTGAAGTGCAGACGTGTCCTGTCAGTGGATCAGAAATGTGCCATAAGGGTTTACAGAGACTGGCACATATCAGATGCCAATATCTGTGGACAGTTTTATTATTTTTTAATCTAATTTTAAATCCAGAAATGAAGAATCACTACATTAAACAGCCAAACTGTATGCCCTTACCCAGCTTCATTTCTCCTTTATTTTTAATTGATATATCAGATCAAACATTTAAAGCAGCAATCAGAGCTAAATCTGTGATATTCATTTGCAATTCACTTAATGTTTGAATTCTTAAGCAAGATTGTAAATTTATAAAATTTGATCCTATGAGCAAGCTGAACATTTATCATTTCAGTCCCACATTTCAATCATCTATAACACAGTGTGGTGTCTTCAACAGTATCACTCAGCTTGAAACCAGTGTCTGAATGAATTATAGACCATACTAGACCCTGAGAAAGAAGGTTGGAATATGACATATGTGAAAAAAAATGGCATTCATCTCAGTCTCCTCATAAAGCAGTTGGATCATTTGGATAAGTAACTGCTGCAGTAGGTCAGACCAGCAAATCATCATAAAGGAGCATTTTTACTTACAGTATTCTAACATCACAACTAATACTTCTTGTATTTTGCTTGTATGTTAATTTGTACTTATGAGTAGAAGAACATCATGTATAGTAATCAATGATTGGAACAACACACAAAGAATAGCCAGTGCACTATTAACAAGATAATTTGTGATAGACCCACTTAGCTGAGTTTTTATAGCACCTGCCTTACATTGGCTATGTTTCCAAGTTCAACATAATTTCTTAGGCCACAAACTAAAGTAATTAATGTTGTGCCAGCCAATTGTCTAAAAATAAATGATAATGAGATGTATTGTGTCTAATTTTTTTACATTAATGTGTTATGATTTTGTAAAGTAGTTTGGAATTCCATTTTCGGGATTAATAACTGGAACTTTCATGGAAGAGACAAAATGGCCATTGGATAAATAGACAAGGTCTTTTCCCTGGGGTGGGGCAGTGCAAAATTAGAGGGCATGGGTTGAGGGTGAGAGGGGAAAGATATAAAAGAGACCTAAGTGGCAACTTTTTCAAACAAAGGGTGGTGGGTGTAGGGAATGAGCTGCCAGAGGAAGAGGCGGAGGCTGGTACAATTGCAACATTTAAAAGGCATCTGGATGGATATATGAATAGGAAGGGTTTGGAGGGATATGGGCCAAGTGCTGTCAAATGTGATGAGATTAGGTTAGGATATCTGGTCAGCATGGACAAGTTGGACCGATGGGCCTGTTTCCGAGCTGTACAACTCTATGGCTCAATGAATCACCTGACAACACAAACTGAGTGGATTTCGTGAAACCACCCTGGAATAATAGAAGGAGGTTCTGAACTGAAATGAAAATTTTACCCAAAGGCAAAGAAAACTGTCCTTGCCAAGTAAAACGAAGGAAGCTTGTGGAAACATAAAGAAATTCTCCTGTCTTTACATTGTATGATTTACACTTGCATGAGAATATTCACATGTTGGAGATAAAAGCATTACCTGCAGTTAACGAGTTTGGAGACATAAATTCAGGCGTGGAAATAAAACCAATGTAACAGAGAAAATATTAGCAGGCATAGACCATTCAGCCTATAGAGACTACTCTGCCATTCAATACGTTCCTGGTCAATCCTCAATGTCAACATCATACACTCACTCTCTCCCCATACTCTTTGATGTTTGTAGTGTTGGGAATCTATTTCTTATATCTATTCAGTAATTTTGAATCAATAGCCTTACATCATAGAAAATTCCACAGGTGCACCACCCTCAAAATGAAGGAACTTCTCCTCAGCTCAGTCCTCATTGGCCTTTCCCATATCCTGAGGCTATGACCTGTTGTTTTCGATTCCCATCCAGGGGGAATGTCCTCGCTACTATCAGTCTGTAAAGCCCTGGCAGGGTGTTTCAATAAGGTAGCTTCATTTCCTTCTCAACTCCAGAGAATACAGGCACAGTCTATTTCATCTCACCTACAGTGTGAAACCAGGCCCTTTGGCCCAACAAGTCCACACCGACCCTCCGAAGAGTAACCCACCCAGATCCACTTGCTAATGCACCTAAAACTATGGGCAATTTAGCATGGCCAATTCACCTGACCTGCACAGCTTTGGACTATGGGAGGAAACCGGAGCACCCGGAGGAAACCCACACAGACATGGGGAGAACGTGCAAACTCCACATAGACAGTCGCCTGAGGCTGGGATCGAACCTGGGTCTCTGGTGCTGTGAGGCAGCAGTGCTAACCACTGAGCCACTGTGCCGCCCTTAAATGGACTTTTTGTCACTACAACAGATGTGGGCGAGCAAATTCAAAGGCAGGTTTGCTGATGAAAGCAGCAAGCAAGAAATGCTTATTCATGTCAATCTACCAGACTACCATCGGAAACCAGGCTATTTCTGCCTGGCTTTGAATGTGGTGTGGACTTGTTGGTCGAAGAGCCTGTAAGCCACATTATAGGGATTCTATGATTCAAAACATCTTCACCCAGCTCAAAGGTGGCTCTCAAATGAGAGGGGGACAAAGGCAGTGTTTCAAAAAGTCAGCAGGGACCTCCACTTATGGAGGACCCTTGTTCAGAAGAAAACGACTTGTAGGGAACTCCTGTATGAAGGGACACAATCATAATTCAGGAATATAACCTGGAGATGTGTGATTTTTAACATCATTCAGGAAATGTTGATGGTGCTTCTCAAAGGTCTTGAGGTAGTATCTATATGTGGCCCACATTTTGGAGCCACATAGAAGAATCGGAAGGATGACTGCTTTATTCATAAGGACCTTGGTACCAGCACGGGGATGTAATGGTTGTCAAAGACTCTCACACTTAGGCATCCAAAGGTGGTGATGGCAAACTGCATCGAACCTCCACTTCGATATCAGCCTTAGATTAACTGACATTTTTGATGAAGTTTCTGGTCAAACTTATTTGTGTGAATGTGCAATCTCTCCTGAATCCGAGCATTGGACAACTGTTCAGAACAGGATTGCTAATTTTGTTCTTTTGCAGTAAAAAAAAATCAAGCATTAAAAATGTAACCTAGTGTAATTTTATTCATACTGCTGAATATGGATCGTCCTCAGAAAATGTTTCATAAGTGTCTCATTCACCACCTGTGGGTAATCTAGTTTTAAATAATTGAAAATGGCATTAATAAAGAATTCAAAAATAACTTTCTGTTCAACTAAATGCTGCTTCTCCAGTTATAAAACTTTCTATAATTTATTTTGTATATATCTGAAAATAAATACTATGTATCTATTTATATGGGATCACTGGAGGATGTAAAAATTCACTTTCATTTATGGGTTGAATATTTTAACGCTCTTATTCAAATGCATCACAAGAATATCCGATCAGGTAAAATGAGAAATTGTAATGTTACATTTTTTTGACCTTCCTTCAGGACAGTTGATTGTATTCAAGAATTGTACACCATCTGTATTTCTGATCATTTGTTTTTGCCGTTTCTCTCATGGTGTGGTCCTTCTGTGTAATTATTAATTTGAACAAATAATTCAGTGTGTTTTACTTTTCATTGATTCTAACAATCATCTCTATTGATGATGGTAATTCATTTAAACAACTGGCTACAGATGATCTTTACCCAAGATCTGCACATATTGAAAATTGACTGTCACAAAGTGAACTTGTAGCTCACCTTTAACATGAACAATTGCCCTCTTCTTGTTGAAGCCATTGTCAAGGTGATAAATAGCTATGCAGTGACAATGTGCTGAGGGTGAGGAATCCATAGTGAAGAACATTATTGCCACAAACATCAGCTGTGTCTTTCTCATATTCAGATTGTTCATTCTCCTACAAAGCAGTGGGTGGCATGGTGGTCACAGCACCAGGGGCCCGGGTTCGATTCCAGCCTCAGGCGACTGTCTGTGTGGAGGTTGCACATTTTCCCTGTGTCTGCGTGGGTTTCCTCCCACACTCCAAAGATGTCAGGGTGAGAATGAATTGGCCATGCTAACTGGCCTATGGTGTCCAAAGATATGCAGGCTAAGTGGATTAGCCATGGGAAATGCATGGTTATAGGAACAGGGTGGAGGGGCGGGCTGGGTTGTGGTGGGATGCTCTTCAGAGGGTCAGTATGGACTCAATGGGCTGAATGGCCTGATTCCGCACTCGAGGGATTCTACGACTCTCAGTCCTCTGAGGCATTTATGCTTCTTCAAACCTGGTCTCGGCAATTATAATTGCTCTGTAATTGGCAGCAATGACTGAAGCTGCCCACGTCTGAAACTCTGGAATTCCTCCCTAAATATTTTCACACCTGTCTGTCGCTCTCCCCTTTTTAGATGCTCTTTAAACGTCTTCCTGTGATGAAGCTTTTGTATCTGTCTTCATACACCTTATGTGGCTCTGGGCTAAAGTTGTAATGACTCTGAAGGACTCTGATCCTTCCATATCCACCACAAGTTCACCCCCTGTACCTCCACACACATCATCTATTGCATCCGCTGCACCTGATGTGGCCTCCTCTACATTGGGGAGACGGGCCGCCTACTTGTGGAACGCTTCAGAGAACACCTCAGGGACGCCTGGACCAACCAACCCAACCACCCCGTGGCTCAACACTTTAACTCTCCCTTCCACTCCACCGAGGACATGCAGGTCCTTGGACTCCTCCACTGGCAAAACATAACAACACGATGGTTGGAGGAAGAGCGCCTCATCTTCCGCCTGGGAACCCTCCAACCACAAGGGATGAACTCAGATTTCTCCAGTTTCCTCATTTCCCCTCCCCCCACCTTGTCTCAGTCGGTTCCCTCAACTCAGCACCGCCCTCCTAACCTGCAATCTTCTTCCTAACCTCTCCGCCCCCACCCCACTCCGGCCTATCACCCTCACCTTGACCTCCTTCCACCTATCACATCTCCATCGCCCCTCCCCCAAGTCCCTCCTCCCTACCTTTTATCCTAGCCTGCCTGGCACCCTCTCCTCATTCCTGATGAAGGGCTTATGCCCGAAACGTCGAATTTCCTATTCCTTGGATGCTGCCTGACCTGCTGTGCTTTAACCAGCAACACATGTTCAACTGTGATCTCCAGCATCTGCAGACCTCATTTTTTACCCATGACTCTGAATTACCTGAGAATGTTTTACTATGGTAAAAAAGAGCACAATATTAACACAAGTTGTTCCGATTGGAGACTTGCTAATTATCATTAGATAAGGTTTAATCTGAGACAGCTCAAAGTGTGAAAGATTTTGTGCAAGCAAGGAACTGGGTGCACGTAGCAGAATGGATAGCCATGGATATCTGAATAAATGTAAAAGAGAAATCAGGTTGCAGAGTTAAAGATATTTACTCAGACTCAAGTTGGGAAGTATGTTCAATGGGGAACAGAACTTGGGCCCTGTCGGTAATTTATGAACATGATTTGGACTGGGGAATCAGAAGAACAGTTTCCAAATTTGCAGCCAATTGAGGATATAAGTGATGCTGAAACAGACGGCAGCAAAATACGAGAATAGGTGATTGAATGTAACAATAGCTGATGAATTTCAAGATTGCTTTGGGCGAGATGGTCCACTTTGAAAGGCCAAAGATACTTCAGGAAATAAGAGTGTGCAAAGAACAGAACAGCAACGAGACTGTTATAATTATCAATGCAAGTAATGTGGCTATAAACATGCAATCAATCACCTTGGGTTAAGCAAATTGAAAAAGAGAGAAGTTATATTAAAATTGTCTTGAACGATGGCTGGGTATAGCTGGAGTATTGTGCGTCCACATTACAAACAAGAATAGTGGCACTAGCCAAGTGCAAAAATATTTTCAAATCTGATCCCAGATTGGTAAGTTACAATTATCAGGAAAAACACGACACTATAAGGAAGGCTGGAGTATAGCTTAATAGACGTCTTTAAAATTATAATAGGGTTTGTTTGAAAGGTAGACAGGGAATGGATGTTTGCATTCGTGGGTGAATCTAAAACTGAGAGTCACAAAGAAAAGCTAGTCACTAATTATTTCCATAGACCAGTTAGAATGGGGAACCTGTTACCATATGGTAGTTGAGATGTTTACTAGAGATTTATTTAATGGGAAGCTGGATCGGTGCTGTCATGTTGATGATAATGGTCTCATAATCAATTGCTCAGAGATTAATTAATGCTGAGGTTAATTTATTTAAGACAGCAAACACATTACAAGCTATGAAACAGATATTGCAGCAAACACACTGCTTTTTCTTTGCATGTGACTTGTGTAGACACGTAGCAGAATAACTGCCAGCTGAATCACAGTACAGTTTATATACAGCACATGAGTCCCTAAAGGGTGAAATCTCATAAAGGCAAGGTAGATGTAAAACATAACCACGAAAGGAGTGTGTGCCGATGAGGTTGGATAATTCAGATGGGAAGAAGCTGTTTGGAGGGTAAACACTAGAACCAGTAGTTTGGCCCACTGATCTGTCTCTGCTGTAAATTCAGTGTAATATTAGGTGGTCAGCACTTGATTTTTAGTGCTCCTGACTTTCATGGATTAAGTGCAGTCACCGGATATACTCCTTGACTGAATAATGATTGATGTCCATGCTGGTGCATAATCTGATGATCATGTGAATGCTGATACACTTCAAAACACATAAGAAAGTGCAATTACAGCCAGCACAATTGGGGACGGTCATTGATGCAGCACGTCAAGTTCCATGAGGCTTGGAGTTTTGGCATTCAGAACTCCTTAGAGGTAACTGAAAGTTTTACTGTAGAATCTGAAAATAGACTGTAACTATTGGAAGGTAATTGGAATACAGGGCCTGTGATTTTTCAGCCTTTAACATCAATGGACATGATGTTGCAGATGAATCATCTATGATGTTGGAAAGCCTCCTTGCTGCAGATGACACCCGGCCAAGGGCTCGACCTTCAGAGGATTTGACTGCCCCGTTTTAAGTTTCCTTCAAGGATAAAGGTTAATGGTGAGAGGGGAAAGATTTAAAAGGGACCTAAGGGACAACTTTTTCATACAGAAGGTGGTGTGTGTATGGAATGAGCTGCCAGCAGAAGTGGTGGAGGCTGGTACAATTGCAACATTTAAAAGGCATCTGCATGTGTACATGAATAGGAAGGGTTTAAAGAGATATGGGCCAAATGCTGGCAAATGGGACTAGATTAATTTAGGATATCTGGTCAGCATGGATGAGTTGGACCAAAGGATCTATTTCTGTACTGTACACCTCTATGACTGTATGTGTTGAAAGAAAAATAAAACAGATACTTTGTCTGTAGATTTATATGATTTTAAAAGTAAGGAACTTGTCTTCAGTTGAAGTCTGCACTCTGTTTGCTAGTTATAACTGGAGCAAGCAAACTTCATCTGTTACATCATCCTGAGGGTGTGAAGAATTATGTTGACAACCAATTTAGAATTGTTAATTGGGCTCACAATGTGGTGCACTTCTGCTACTGGTAGCTACATATATTAATATCCAGGGTCTGTTCTCTGCAGCCAGAAAGAGCACAGACACACTGCAGTTGTCAGACATTCCCTGATTCAGTTCTCAGGCAATGCCTCGACCAATCAGAAGGATCAAGCTGTGTTTAAAATTGAAACAAATCATGGCAGTTAACTGTCAATCAGCATTAATCGCAGCTTCCTCCTTGGTAACTGATGAAGAGTCATATTGGACTGGAAATGTTAACTCTGTTTCTCTCTCCACAGGTACAGCCAGATTGACTGAGTTTCTTCAGCATTTCCTATTTTTATTTCAGATCTCCAGCATCCACAATATTTTGCTTTTCTCCTCTTAGGAAATGCAATCTTGTAGGAGCAGGGTAATTAGCACAGAGGAGGCCACTCAGCCCACTGGGCTTGCATTGTTTCTTTGAGAAAAATCATCCAGTTCATCAAATTCACGGACTCTTCCTCACACCCGACATTAACTGTTTATCCAAAACCTTTTCAAATTCTGGTATTAAACCTGGCTCCAACTCCTTATAATCAGAGTCCATTAAAATATCTTTAATTTCTCATTATGTTTCCTATTGTTTAAATTTAGCCCAACAAATGCTATTTATTTATAATGATGTGGTGGTGCTGGTGTTGGACTGGGGTTTACAAAGTTAAATATCACAGAACACCAGGTTATAGTCCAACAGGTTTAATTGGAAGCACTAGCTTTCGAAGCGCTGCTCCTTTGTCAGGTGGCTAATCACTAGTTACCTGATAACGGAGCAGTGCTCCAAAAGCTAGTGTTACCAAATAAACCTGTTGGACGAATAACCTGGTGATGTGTAATATTTATTGATATGCATAGCATTCCAGTTAAGGACACTTTTCGTTTTCTTCCTCTCTCATGTCTCACTTCCTTTATTTGTAAAATGCAATTGATGTTTAATTTCAGTCTTGATGAAGGAATAAAGACTGAAAAATCAGCTTGTCCATTCCCTCTGCATCATGGCTGACCTGGTTAGAATGGGTACTGCAAGGCCAGTCTGAAAAAGAACAAACTGGAATAATAGAGCAAAGAACCAAAGAGAGAGTTCTTCAGTTCTCAGATACAGCACGAGAGTTCCCATTGCAGTAGGTGGAAAGGGGTGAGAGGTCAAAGGCTAAGAGATGGGCCAATCCTGAATGTCAGGGCATTTCAAAAGTACTGATGCACTAACTACACAGTAGTTGCTTAGGAAGTTTAAACTTCTAAAGGGCAATTAGTTGGCATTTGGAACCTCTTAAAGCTTCTTCAAATCTAAGTTAGCGTCAGGGATTTCAGTAGGCGCTAACTCCTGGTTAGCAGGAAAGATTAATGTGATTAAAATCTGTTTTAACCCTTAAATCTAAAATAGAAATAAAAGAATAGTACACTTCTGACATTTCAGGGAAATTGGATGAATATGTAAATGCTTGTTATGAATTTATTAAATCTGTGGGTTATTTGAAGCAGTAAAACACATTCTAAGTTATGAAGCAGACATTACAGCAAACCAAATGTTCTGTGTGAATGTACAGCTTACAGATGAACAGCAGACTAACTGCCAGGCAGAGACTACATGCAGCATGCAGAGTCCTGCAAAAGACACAATAAGTACACAACACTCCCCTCCCCTATCAGCGTTCTGGAAAGACCACTCTCTCCGTGACTCCCTCGTCAGGTCCACACCCCCCACCAACCCAACCTCCACTCCCGCCACCTTCCCCTGCAACCGCAAGAAATGCAAAACTTGCACCCACACCTCCCCCCTCACTTCCCTCCTAGGCCCCAAGGGATCCTTCCATATCCGTCACAAATTCACCTGCACCTCCACACACATAATTTACTGCATCCGCAGCACCCGATGTGGCTTCCTATACATTGGGGAGACAGGCCGCCTACTTGCAGAACGTTTCAGAGAACACCTCTGGGACACCCACACCAACCAACCTATAGTTGAACACTTTAACTTCCCCTCCCACTCCGCCAAAGACATGCAGGTCCTTGGCCTCCTCCATCACCAGACCATAGCAACATGACACCTGGAGGGAGAGCGCCTCATCTTCCGCCTAGGAACCCTCCAACCACAAGGGATGAATGCAGATTTCTCCAGTTTCCTCATTTCTCCTCCCCCCACCTTGTCTCAGTCCCAACCCTCGGACTCAGCATCGCCTTCTTGACCTGCAATCTTCTTCCCAACCTCTCCGCCCCCAATCCCTCTCCGGCCTATCACCTTCACCTTAACCTCCTTCCACCTATTGTATTCCCAATGCCTCTCCCCCAAGTCCCTCCTCCCTACCTTTTATCTTAGCCTGCTTGGCACACCCTCCTCAGTCTTGAAGATGGGCTTATGCCCGAAACGTCGATTCTCTAAGAAACATGAACCACCATACCCTCTCACCATTTATCTACCACCCTATCCTCTCTCTCACCTAGCACCAGCTCTAGCCCTAGCCAAACACTTTGAGAGACTTTGCCAGAGAAAGTGACAACCCAACTTCCCTGCACAGAGAAGAATCTGCAGACCATTACTTGGATTTATTAGCCATCTCAGAATTTATTGAAGTGGATTGGAAGTGCGTCTGCCTGAATTTCCAGAGGCTGTCTGAGAAGACAGAGAGTGTGAGGGGATTGTCAAGCTGCCGAGCACTGATCTCTGACCAACCAGAGAATTGTGATGCTTTTCTCCCTAGGGCAGGCAGTCTGTGGTATTGACAGGTTGGCAACTGGCCTTCATGTTCTTCCCCCTTCCAGCTTCATAGCAGGCAGCAGAGAGCAAGTGGAATAATGGAAGGACAATGACACTATATCCTGGGATTGCTGTGTGAAGTTATAGTGAGATGTGCTTCCGAATGACTGAGAGGTACAAGCCCTGCTCCTGCAGGCGCAGGACAGGGATTGCCATGACTGCAGACTAAGAAATTCAAGTGGCAACTTACTGTTCTGCAGAGACAAAACCATAAACTGTTGGAAAAACTCAGCAGGTCTGGCAGCAGAAATCAGCATTCATGTTTTGGGTCCAGTGACCCTTCCTCAGAACACTTCCTGTTCTGTAGAAAATTGGACATACAAGTAATGCCCCTGGGATCTTACTTAAACTTTGAAAGTGGGAAGTAGAAGAGGTTTTTAATGCATTCTTTCATCCCTTTAAGTTGGATAAAAATTGGGTAGGTTTTGTGATGAGAATCTGATTTATTCTGACACGTTTCTATCAAGCTACAGACATCAATAATCAATCCAATTTGTACCTACTATACAGATGGTCTACAATTGTTGTCTCTATGTTGTACATTTGTGGAGGTATTGTTAGTTGTTTAAAAAATATAGAGTTTTAGTGCATTGAAGAAGGAAAGAAATGATGGAAGTGTGCCAGGGAGAGTAAGAGAGCAGGGAGAGTGACAGTATCCATTGTCAACACCAAAATTGTTAAACATTCTACTTTTGATGACATTTTTCATTCATGAAATGAATGGTTATTGGCCAGCAATATTGTTGGATGGTTTATATTCTCTACTTCTGAATCGTGAAGCAAACATGTACTTACACTAATTGTAGGGTGGTTTGGAACAAAATCACATACTTTTCTCCTTACTTGAATGCAAAAACAAATAAAATTTTAGGTCCCCTTGTTATTTCTCGCACACCTACCCTGGTGTGTGAAATTGTATACACTTCGAAACTGAGGCATCAGACTTTGTTCTTCCTACACAAACACACCATCAAATATCGGTACAAACACCACACGTAAGATCAGTGTGGTGATACAGCACTTATAAGTCGTGAATCTTTTTTAAAAAATCAAACTTTATTATATCAATTTTCAAATATAAGGCATGAAATTGAATATTTTAAGAGTTTAGTTATCTCTGTTTGACAGGTGCTAGTGAACAAAAAGCCTTGAACATAAGCAAGCTCCCCTTCCACAAATAAATATATCCTTTCTGCATATTCTGATTATTTAATCTCAATTTCTTTGACACAATACATAACAGAAGCCCCTGAAACTACTCATTAACTCTAGTTATCCTTGATCATTACAGTAAAACCTTTCAGAGTCCACATAATTGAATAAAAAACTCCAGAGGGCATTTTAATTCTATTTATCAATAAAATTGTGCAGAAATACTGTAAAGAATCTTGCATAACAATAAAAGAGCCCAGCATCACTTCAGTTACCACGGCAATATACCTTATGAGATTTAAATAGATTCTAAGCACTGATGGCCTCTGGCTAAAATTACTTGAAACTTTTGTGCGGACAGTGTGAAGAATTGAGCCATTGTAGTGCATTTGAATCTAATGTCAGGAAGAAAGCATGTCCTTTTCCAAATCTAACTTTAATGATGTTTGAACAATGAAACATTTACCAGAAACATTAAATGATCTTACCTCATCAAATGGTGCTTCATCTTCACAGTTTTCTATAACTCTTGTATAAAATGACAGCCCTTGAAATGTCAGAAAAATAACAAACGTCAGTCAAGAAAGAGAATTGGACCAGAATTAACTGACATTTTACATACTGAATTCAATAATAAATATAGTTCCAATTTAAAATGCAAATTAGTCTTCCTAAACCACCCAAAAATGACTCAGTTGCATCTTGTTGCTGTACACTTTAAGCAAATTAAGTTTGGCATGTTCTCAGAGAGTTTTTAACAAAACTCCCGGTTCCTTAATCCTCATTTCTATTTTACACATTATGTCCCTAATTTTATTTTGAAAATTCTAGAACTTATTTTAAGTTATAAAAACAGGTAATGATTTTGAGTCTGCAAAAAAGAAAAGAATGGAATGGTTTGAAGAAACTGTTCGGAAATTGTTCTACCAATGAAATATTAGTGGACACCTTTTTGAAACGATGCATTCAGGAATGCCTCAGAGAAATGATGGGATAAGGGACGTATAAAAAATCTAACTGAGAATGTCTTGTAAAATACATAGCTGAAAACAGGTGGATATGATCAGCAAAAGCTGGCAGGTGTTTTTCAAGGTGCCCTGACTCTTGAGCTGTGGGTTAGTATGAAAGTTTCATTGTGTGGGGAGAAAGTCATTCATTTGGTAATTTTGACACAAAGTGAATTTAATGACAAAATTTAATCTAGAATGCTCATCCCAAAAATACTATAATTGCTGCCAATTCCAAACAATAATCTGTAGACACCACAGAGAATTTATTGAACTCAGATTTAACAGAAAACAGCAGGCACCAACTATTTTTCCATTCATTCATGAGATGTGGGCATCATTGGCTGGGCCAGTGATATCCCTAGTTGTCCTTGACCAGGTCATGGTGAGTTGCCTTCTGAAACAGCTATAGTCAATCTGCTGTAGGGAGACCCAACAGGATCGTAGGATTTTGAAAGAACAGTGAAAGAACATTAATAAATTTCCAACACAGGCTGGTGGACGGCCTGGAGGGGAACTTGAAGCTGGTGGTGTTCCCATGCACCTGCTGTCCCAACCCTTCTACGTCGAAGTTGGTGCTGGTTTGAAAGGAGCTTACGGAGGATCTTCGGCGAATTACTGCAGGGCATCTTGTAGATAGATTACATTGCTGCTACTGAGCGTCAGTGGTGGAGGGAGTGGGTGTTTGTGAATGTAGTACCAATCAAGTAGGCTGGTTTGCCCTGGATAGTGTCAAGTTTCTTGAGTGTTGATGGAACTGCACCCATCCAGGCAAGTGGGGAGTATTCCATCTGTCTTTGAAAGCTCTATACATGTACATGGGTAAAACATCAGATTCTATTTGATGCTCTGCCTCTCCTGCTGAGACTGTATATTTAAAAGGGAGCTGGACAACTCTTCCCTCACTGAACCCCAGTGAACCTGGCATCCTGGCCCTCACCCAACCTAAGAGTTGGTTGAGAAAGGCAGATGTCAGCCCCAAATGTAATACCCAGTCCCTAAAGTTGCTCCTACAGGATGTGCATGTGAGCAGGAAGACTATATCCCACAGAGATGGTGAGAAGAGGCCACCCTGCTTGATAAAGGCACCATGGGTGAAGGTGACAACCAACACAGATGATGCATAGCTGTAAGGAGATGAATGATTTCTTGTGGTCTTTCAGAATAAGTGCCACTTTCTACTAAATTCATGATGCCCCAGTGACTGTGTCCTACCACAGGAACAGTGCAGCACTATCACAGCAACCTTGGATATCAGGCATCCCCACCATGTGTCATGTTTATCTATGTCTCTCCATGTCCAGTCTGACTCTAAGCAGATTGGACATGGAGCAACACTGTGACCCTGCCTCTTACACATCTGCCATTGCTCACATTTCAAACAGACAGGGATTGACAACACACACACATCACCAGCTCACTCAAAGACCCAAACGGAACAAGAGCAGCACTGCAAACATTACTCGAACATAAAAACATCAGATACATATTGTGCACTCACTACACATCAAGCTTTACTCAGCTTTAATTGCTTTAGTTCGGGTCTTTACCACATGTAGCCATGTTTCATTCAAAGAACAAAGAACATTACAGCACAGGAACAGGCCCTTTGGCCCTCCGAGCCTGTGCTGATCCAAATCCTTATCTAAACCTGCCCCCTATTTTCTAAGGATCTGTATCCCTCTGCTCCCTGCCCAGTCATGTATCTGTCTAGATACATCTTCAATGATGCTATCGTGCCACCTCTACTACCTTCGCTGGCAATGTGTTCCAGGCACCCACCTCCCTCTGCGTAAAGAACTTTCCACGCATATCTCCCTTAAAATTTTCCCCTCTCACCTTGAACTCATGACCCTTAGTAATTGAATCTCTCACTCTGGGAAAAAGCTTCTTGCTGTCCACCCTGTCTATATCTCTTATGCTTTTGTAGACCTCAATCAGGTCCCCCCTCAACCTCCAACTTTTTAATGAAAATAAACCTAATCTACTCAACCTCTCTTCATAGCTAGTGCTCTCCAGACCAGGCAACATCCTGGTGAACCTTCTCTGCACCCTCTCCAAAGCATCCACATCCTTTCGGTAATGTGGCGACCAGAACTGTACACAGTATTCCAAATGTGGCCGAACCAAAGTCTTATACAACTGCAACATGACCTGCCAATCCTTGTACTCAATAGCCTGCCCGAAGGAAAACATGCCTTCTTGTCCACTCGATTGACCTGCATTGCCACCTTCAGAGTACAATGGTCCTGAGCACCCAGATTTCTCTGTACATCAATTTTCCTCAGGACTTTTCCATTTACTGTATAATCTTCCAAAATGCTTCACCTCGCATTTGGCCAGATTGAACTCCATCTGCCATTTCTCTGCCCAACTCTCCAATCTATCTATATTCAGCTGTATTCTTTGACAGACTCCCTTCACTATCTGCTACTCCATCAATCTTTGTGCCATCTGCAAACTTGCTAATCAGACCAACTACACCTTCCTCTAGATCATTTCTGTATATCACAAGCAACAGTGGTCCCAGCACAATCCCTGTGGAACACCAGTGGTCCCAGGTCTCCATTTTGAGAAATTCCCGTCCACTAGTACTCTCTGTTTGCTATTGCCCAGCCAGTTCTCTACTCAACTAGCTAATACATCTTGGACCCCATGCAACGTCAATTTCTCCATCAGCCTACCATGGGGAACCTTCTAGTCCTTGAAGTCTATGTGTATGACATCTCCAGCCCTTTCCTCGTTAATCAATTCTGTCACTTCCTCAAAGAATTACAGTCATAGAGTCATAGAGATGTACAGCAGGGAAACAGACCCTTCAGTCCAACCCGTCCACACCAACCAGATATCCCAACCCAATCTAGTCCCACCTGCCAGCACCTGGCCCATATCCCTCCAAACCCTTCCTATTCATGTACCCATCCAAATGCCTCTTAAATATTGCAATTGTACCAGCCTCCACCACTTCCTCTGGCAGTTCAGTCCATACACGTACCACCCTCTGCGTGAAAAAGTTGCCCCTTAGGTCTCTTTTATATCTATCCCCTCTCACTGTAAACCTATGCCCTCTAGTTCTGGACTCCTGCACCCCAGGGAAAAAAAACTTTGTCTATTTATCCTATCCATGCCCCTCATAATTTTGTAAACCTCTATAAGGTCACCCCTCAGCTTCCGACACTCCAGGGAAAACAGTCCCAGCCTGTTCAGCCTCTCTCTGTAGCTCAGATCCTCCAACCCTGGCAACATCCTTGTAAATCTTTTCTGAATCCTTTCAAGTTTCACAACATCTTTCCAATAGGAAGGAGACCAGAATTGCACGCAATCTTCCAACAGTGGTCTTACCAATGTCCTGTACAGCTGCAACATGACCTCCCAACTCCTGTACTCAATACTCTGACCAATAAAGGAAAGCAGACCAAACACCTTCTTCACTATCCGATTTACCTGCGACTCCACTTTCAAGGAGCTATGAACCTGCACTCCAAGGTCTCTTTGTTCAGCAACACTCCCTCGGACCTTACCATTAAGTGTATAAGTCCGGCTAAGATTTGCTTTCCCAAAATGCAGCACCTTACATTTATCTGATTCTATTAAGTTGGTAAGACATGACACAAAACCATGTTGCCTATCACGGATAAACCAATTTTCTTCCAAATAGGAACAGATCCTATCCCTCAGTATTTTCTCCAGCAGCTTCCCTACCACTGCCATCAGGCTCACTGGTCTATAATTACCTGGATTATCTGATTCAGAATCATCTTGATTATAGCTTCCCCCTGACCAACGTTCGACTTTCTTGGAGGGTACACAGATGATGCTAACTGTGGAGCTTCATGCCTGTACTTGTAACTATAACGTGGAGGTGCCGGTGTTGGACGGGTGGACAAAGTTAAAAATCTCACAACATCAGGTTATAGTCCAACAGGTTTATTTGAAAGCACTAGCTTTCAGAGCACCGCTCCTTCATCAGTAGCAGTGGTCCGAAAGCTCGTGCTAGTGTTGGACTATAAGCTGGTGTTGTGAGATCTTTAACTTTGTTTGCAGACAAACAGTTCATGGTTTGGGTGAAACACTATTCGACAGCCACGTGTACACAGAGTGGGCCATCCTCCATAGCCCAAGACTAGTCTTCCCCTTTCCTGATGCTGACAGAGATTAGATCTCTGTGCTGTTCCTGTCAATATTGCTTTCTATGGTTGGTGTTCATGTTTCAACGTGACCAGTGCTGTCCTTCCTAATCTGCAGCCTGCAGTGGTGACACATTGGGAGGTTTAGCCTGTGTCATGATCACTGTAACTTTAAAATGCCAGGACACACACCTGTTCCCAAACTTGCTCCTGTGAGTGTAATTTGAGCAAATTGAGCTTTTAATAAGTATTCCTGACAAGCTAATGAAGGTTAAACAAGTTCCTAGTCATGAAGGCCAAGTATAAATAAAATCTAATTCTTTCCATAGCTTTTTAATGTAATACCTTTCCTATTTGTGTACTTATCCAAATGTTTTTTAAACATTCGAGCTGTACCTGCATCCACCATTTCCTCAGGCTGTTAGTTTCCACACATGAACCACACTCTGTGTGGTTACCCCTTGTGTCCTTTTTAAATCTTTCTCCTTTCATGTTAAAAATATGCCTCCTTGTTTTGAACTTCCTCACCCTAAGGATAAGATCCTGTTATGTACCTCATCTATGCCCCTCATGATTTTATAAATCTCTATAAGTTCACCCCTCAACTTTCTATTCTCCAGAGAAAAAGGTCCCTACCTATTTTTATAACTCAAACCCTCCATTCCCAGCAACATCCTGGTAAATCCTCCAGCTTAATAACATCCTTCTTAAAACAGGGTGATCAGAACTAGACACAGTATTCCAGAAGAGGCCTCACCAACGTACTGTACAACTTCAACATAATGTCCCAACTCCTGTACTCAAAGGTCTGAGCAATGATGGTGAGCATGTGAAAAGCCTTCTTAACCACCCTGTATACCTGTGACACAAATTTCAAAAGAATTGTGTACCCGAACCCCGAGGTGTCTCTGTTCTCCAACACTGCCCAGGGCCCGAACATTAACTGGATGAGTTCTGCCCTTGTTTGTCTTATCCAAAATGCAATTCCTCGCATTTATCCAAATTAAACTCCCTCTGCCACTCCTCAACCCTTTGGAGCAAAATCTCTTTGTAATCTTGGATAACCTTCTTTATTACTTGCGAGGTGGAACATTTAGCATCCTGTATTTTAGATTAAACATTCAGACATTTGCATAAAAGAATCTAGCCATTACTAAGATGTAAAGCAGCCATGATTGATCGCTTATAGCTCAACTGGAACTAATAAGTCGCTGTAATAAATTACTGACCCTTGACTACGATGAAGATGCAAAAGAAAGGCTCTCTTCTGATTGACTAATTCTTCATTACCATCCCATAAGAAGGGAAGATCATCCTCTGGGGTACTGTAATCCTAGGATTGGCCATGACTTGGATGAATGGAGTAGAGCCATTGGGAAAAGTCAAACCAAATGGTGTCCTCCTGCAGACCGGTATGTTCAACAAGACCACATTATAAGAAATGTCTGTCAGAGGATAATTACAAACCTACATGGAGGTGTCTTAGAATACTTCTTGGATTATGTTGGTGGTGGGCAAGTTGTTGGAGGAAATCCTGAGGGACAGGATGCACACATATTTGGAAAGGCAAAGACTGATTAGGGATAGTCAACACGGCTTTGTGCATGGGAAATCATGTCTCACAAACTTGATTGAGTTTTTTGAAGAAGTAACAAAGAGGATTGATGACAGCAGAGTGGTAGATGTGATCTATGTGGACTTCAGTAAGGCGTTCAACAAGGCTCTCTATGGGAGACTGGTTAGCAAGGTTAGATCTCATGGAATACATGGAGAACTAGCCATTTGGATACAGACTGGTTCACAAGGTAGAAAACAGAAGGTGGTGGTGAAGGGTTGTTTTTCAGACTGAAGGCTTGTGACCAGTGGAGTGCCACAAGGATCGGTGCTGGCTCCTCTATTTTTTGTCATTTACATAAATGATTTGGATGCGAGTATAAGAGGTACAGTTAGTAAGTTTGTAGATGACACCAAAATTGGAGGTGTAGTGGACAGTGAAGAAGGTTACCTCAGATTACAACAGGATCTTGACCAGATGGGCCAATGGGCTGAGAAGTGGCAGATGGAGTTTAATTCAGATAAATGTGAGGTGCTGCATTTTGGGAAAGCAAATCTTAGCAGGACTTACACACTTAATGGTAAGGTCCTAGGGAGTGTTGCTGAACAAAGAGACCTTGGAGTGCAGGTTCATAGCTCCTTGAAAGTGGACTTGAAGGTAGATTGGATAGTGAAGAAGGTGTTTGGTATGCTTTCTTTTATTGGTCAGAGTATTGAGTACAGGAGTTGGGAGGTCATGTTGCGGCTGTACAGGATATTGGTTAGGCCACTGTTGGAATATTGCATGAAATTCTGGTCTCTTTCCTATCAGAAAGATGCTGTGAAACTTGAAAGAGTTCAGTAAAGATTTATAAGGATGTTGCCACGGTTGGAGGATTTGAGCTATAAGGAGAGACTGTTCAGGCTGGGGCTGTTTTCCCTGGAACATTGGAGGCTGAGGGGTGACCTTATAGAGGTTTACAAAATTATGAGGGGCATGGATAGGGTAAATAGACAATGTGTTTTCCTTGGGGTGGGGGAGTCCAGAACTAGAGGGCATAGGTCTAGAGTGAGAGAGGAAAGGCAACTTTTTCACGCAGATGGTCGTATGTTTGTGGAATGAGCTGCCAGAGGAAGTGGTGGAGGCTGGTACAATTGCAACATTTAAAAGGTACTTGGATGGGTATATGAATAGGAAGGGTTTGGAGGGATATGGGCCGAGTGCTGGCAGGTGGGACTAGATTGGGTTGGGATATCTGGTTGGCATGGACGAGTTGGACCGAAGGGTCTGTTTCCATGCTGTACATCTCTATGACTCTATGTATGTCATTGTTCAGATCAAAGATCAAAGTCATTTCCATGACCCTTAGTCCATGCCTGCTGGACAGGTAATTATCCTGTTCAGTTGATGATGACTATCCACTGGGTACAAAGTCATCACATAGGCCTAACATCCGAGAGGAAGAAGATCAATGTCTCAGCTTTCAGGCAGCCTGACCAGAGATAGGAATTCCAGGTGTAACTCACAACCGGTCTAGAAAATGTTCATACCAGCAACTCAATCCCAAACGCTGGGATCAAATCACTTCTGCTCATTGGATTGGAGTATGTCACCAGTAGAGGAGAAAGTGAGATCTGCAGATGCTGGAGGTCAGAGCTGAAAATGTGTTGCTGGAAAAGCGCAGCAGGTCAGGCAGCATCCAAGGAACAGGAGATTCGACGTTTCGGGCATAAGCCCTTCTTCAGGATTCCTTCTTCAGCAACACATTTTCAGCTATGTCACCAGTAGGACTGGCTGAATGGAAATGATGCTGAGATGTGACCTCCCAGGACAACAACTCAAGCTGGCAATTCCAGGGAGCAACATTCCGGCCACTGAAAGCTGACACCAAAAGACAAACCTAAAAAGATAAAGGACATGAGGTGAGAAGAGAAGGCTGAGCAATCCAACAATCTGTTGATCACCATAACTTGTGAAGTTGTATTGAGGCTGCCTGCAGGAGGCATAGGCCATGGTTAAATCCAGAAATAGCCCTCAATCATAAGACAGTGTTTACCTTCCTCGACAGTGTGGTGCTGATAAAGCCCAGCTGGTCAGGCAGCATCCGAGGAATAGGAGAATCAACGTTTCAGCTGAATGAGTCCCTGATGAAGGGCTTATGCCCGAAACGTCGATTCTCCTGCTCCTCGAATTTTGCCTGACCTGCTGTGCTTTTCCAGCACCACACTCTTGGCTCTGAACCCCAGCGTCTGCGGTCCTCGCTTTCTCCTCGTGTTTATCTTCCTACAGATTTTCAACAACCCCTCAGCCATGAGCCCACAGTGCCAGTTGGTGCTCTCTAGGTAGTCCCCAGTCCCATTTGGTACAATTGCAGGATGAACAACTCATTGACAGAAGAGGAAGCTATCAAGAGGATGACAAAAAGCAGTGTCTGTGACCTGGATGGTGAACCAGCTGTGATCTTCCAAGCCGGTGGGTTTTTGATCACATGAAGACTCCACACGCTCATCCTGCAGATTTGGAAGAAAATATTTTTCCTTTCTGAGACACAGGGAGGGTTTGGTCCTTGGATATTGTTTTTGTTGCCAGTGAAGTCCGAGAAACACTGCACAAACAAGTCTTGCAACTCTTCACTGTATTCATCAGCTTGTCCCAAGCATCAGACTCTGCAATTGTCAAGACTGTGTGGACTATGCTCCAAAGATTTGGATGTCCAAGAAATTTCACCGTGTTCTTGGAATTGCTTCAGGATGATGACTGCAACAATCTTAACTGAAAAAGATGCCTTCAGTGTGAGCTGAGTTACATTAAACTGTGGGATGGCCTCGCACTATTTGCAACTTACCCGACAGTGGCTATTAACTTCAACAAAGATCAACTGTGCTCTGGTATCATTAATAAGTGCCACCCAGAAGGAAAGCTCATTACTCAGAGTCACCACTATGCCCCAACTAGGCTAACCACCACAGCCAGACATGATTAACCATTGTGAATGACCGCAGTGCCAGCGCTCACTCAGCACCAGGCCAATGAGCCACTCTCATCATCTTCAATTCCACTTGAAAAACTTACCTTATCCTTGAATGTTGCCAGAACAAAACTCATGCATAATCCAATACCTGGCCAGGTAAATATTCTCCCTTCCATATGTGTTCATCAAGTGACCATTGGGAATGTAAAGGGCTTCCCATACATTGGCAGCTACTCGCTCAAAAGGTTAATTTTGATGAGATAATCCAGCACTGGATCAGCTGGCCCCACTCTGTGCCTTCCACAGAAACAAAATAAAGAACTGCAGATGCTGGCAATCAGAAACAAGAACAGAAATTTCTGGAAAAGCTCAGCAGGTTCGGTAGGCTCTGTTGAGAGAGATCAGAGTCAATGTTTCAGGTCTAGTGACCCTTCTTCAGAACTGTCTCACTCTGAGGACAGCTTCATGTTCGCTTTGAAGGGTTTGCTTTGTTCTCCCACTCGAGACTTGCGAAAACTGGACTTGGCAGCGTAACTTAGGTGAAGAGGAATTTCTTCAACCAGAGGGTGGGGAATCTGTGGGACTCGTTGTTGCAGAAGGCTGTGGAGGCCAACTCATTGGGTGTATTTCAGATGGAGATAGATAGGTTCTTGATTAGTAAGGGGATCAAGGGTTACAGGGAGAAGGCAGGAGAATGGGGTTGAGAAATGTATCAGCCCTGATGGAATGACAGGGCAGAGCCGATGGACTGAATGGCCTAATTCTGCTGCTATACCTCATAGTCTATTTCTTCACCATTGCCTAAGGATATACATGGTCGCTCCTGCATTCATTAAATTCACAGATGTCCTGTTGTTCTTGCTGCAGCGTTATCACACATCTGACAAAGTTATGGGTCAATCTTCTTACAATCTAAACGTAACAGAGCATGCCAGTTCTCTACTCTAGGCATAAACTAGTCACGATGAATGGCCTTTTTCTGTCTTATATAGTCTACAAAACACTTTAAGCCTAGCATCTGAAATGCATGCCACCCTCTGTCCTGAATCCACACGTACATATGTGGTGGAGACAGCTCTGGACAGCTCACTGAAAGTCTGTAATAACAAACTTATCACACCCCCCTTGATCTTCTCATCTATTTGGTTTGGCTCCACTTCCTTATCATTATTTTAATTTTGTTGAAGCAGAATTCACCTGGGATTTTCTTCCTCAAAGAATCGTACAGAGTTTTTGAAAGCATTGATCTTTTATTTATTTTTTGGAAACACAGATGCAAAGTTTCTCCATCAGATTCTACTTAGTTTACCTTCTCCTGAGAATATATTGCTGGTTAGACTAATGAGGAGCCTCGTTATTTTGCGATTTACAGGCAGCCCGTGTATCCTATTTGAAGCAATTGACACAGGACAACGTCAGCACGGGGTCTGAGGTACTAACTACCCTTGAAATGCAACTATCTGATTGATTATGAAACATTGTCTTTATTGCATCACCAATTATGGAGGTCTTTCAATAGCAAAACAAATATTCAAATTAATGCTCACAATTATTTTTTGCTAAAAATCACAATTAACAGTTTCCATTGAAGCAATTACTGACTTCATATGGGTATCTGGTGTGAAGGGAGTGAAAGAAATATGCAAATTACAGAAATTGTCCATGATTGCTGTTGTTTTAAAAGGTGTTTTTTTTCCTCTGTTGTCAATTTTCAAACAATTTGTTCATTGGCCCAATGCTTTCATTGATGATTGATTTATAACAGTTTTTCAAGTATTGACCACAGCCAATGGAACACAGACACAGGAGTAACCCATTCCATCTGCTCGACCCTTTAATAGACTCATGGCGATTGCCAATTCAATGGTGTTTACACAAACTATCCCCATAATCCTTTCTGCCTCTGGCAATCAGAGATCTATCAATCTCTATTTGCAATCTTGCAATTACAAAAATACAAACAGTAATTTTTAATGTGAACGCTATGTGACCGATTTTACAAATGACTGGTGACAAATTCTGAGGTAAAAACAATGACTGCAGATGCTGGAAACCAGATTCTGGATCAGTGGTGCTGGAAGAGCACAGCAGTTCAGGCAGCATCCAACGAGCAGCGAAATCGACGTTTCGGGCAAAAGCCCTTCATCAGGAATAAAGGCAGTGAGCCTGAAGCGTGGAGAGATAAGCTAGAGGAGGGTGGGGGTGGGGAGAAAGTATCATAAAGTAGGAAATGACCTGGGAGTTGCAGTGGGAGAGGGACTCCCTGAGATTCTTGTAGAGAGAGGAGGAAAACGTCTTCAAGGCAGGCATCCTTGCAAGAGGATTCACAGTAGGGTTAAAATCAACCAAATTCTTATGAGGTTCTTGACTTCCCTGAGGATTACACATGGTGGTATCTTCAAGTGGTCGGTGGAGATGGGCTATGATGAGGCGAGTGGCAGAGAACTGCAGCGATCCCTATCTCAATATTGATTAGATTACTTACAGTGTGGAAACAGGCCCTTCGGCCCAACAAGTCCACACCGACCCGCCGAAGCGCAACCCACCCACACCCCTACATTTACCCCTTACCTAACACTACGGGCAATTTAGCATGGCCAATTCACTTGACCCGCACATCTTTGGACTGTGGGAGGAAACTGGAGCACCCGGAGGAAACCCGCGCAGACACGGGGAGAACGTGCAAACTCCACACAGTCAGTTGCCTGAGTCAGGAATTGAACCCGGGTCTCAGACGCTGTGAGGCAGCAGTGCTAACCACTGTGCCACTGTGCCGCCCCCAAAACTACCTCATGCCACCTTTTATGCTAATCACAAGTGGTACACTGAGATTCTCACCAGGCAGTGGCAAGATACCAATGACAGGGTTAATGCACAGCTTACCTCATTAATATTCACAATCTCATCTTACCAAAGAAGATCAATGCTGAGATACCTCGATAAGGAAATGAGGTGGTACAGCTGGTGGAATGAGCTTGTTGCTAGTTCCATCTTGGACACTGGATAGCAACTGTTCAGGCCACAATCCATGGGCACCAGCCACATTCACACACCCATTGTCCATAGACAGTGCCAGGCATCTAGCATCTGCCAACTCAGAACCTACATGGACAGTGATCAGCTAATGGAATGGACCAGGTTGTACCTCGGGGCTGCCTCTTTGCTCCTCTAATGTTCTCTTACTTTGCGTCTGTCTGCATGCTCACACCGTACATGCCAAGCCTTCTTGTGCCATTGCCTGGTAATGCATCATCACTTTCAGCCAGAGCCAAAGGCTAACATTTTTACCATTTTAAGGGGCATTTTTGTTTAGTATAGACGCACAGAAAGTTCTCAAAAGTTTCTCCTTCCAGCCCTTCCACTTTCTCCAGACCAAAGGGGTAGCCATGGGCACCCCCATGGACCCCAGCTCAGCGAACAGAACCACAACAACGAGCATGCAAGCTACAAATCTTCTCCCAAACTTTGAGCCCCAGCTATGCCTGACTCTTTGTCAGCGTCGATTTCGCTGCACTTTGGATGCTGCCTGAACTGCTGTGCTCTTCCAGCACCACTAATCCAGAACAGTCCATCTTCCATAGCTATGCCAGTACCATTTCCCACCTTTTCCTCTGCTACATTGATGACTGTATCGGTGCCACCTCGTGCTCCCACGAGCATCAACTTCACGAACACCTTCCACCCTGACCTCAAGTTTACCTGGACCATCTCGGACAACCCCTCCCCTTCCTAAACCTCTCCATCTTCATTTCCGATGACCAACTCAACAAAGGCATCTACTTCAATTCCACCGAGTCCCACAGCTACCTGACTACATCTCCCCCCACCCTATCTCCTGCAAAAATGCTATCCTTTATTCCCAATTCCTCTGCCTCCACCACATTCATTCCCAGGAAGACCAATTCACCATAGAGCATCCCAGCTGCCCTCCTTCTTCAAGCACCGCAATTTCCCCTTGGTCAACAATGCTCTCCAACGCATCACTTCCTGCACCTCCGCCCTCAAACTCTATCCCTCCAATCGCAACAAGGACAGAACCCCCGTGGTCCTTACTTTCCACCCCACCAATCTCTGGATACAAAACATCATCCTCTGCATTTCCACCACCTAAAGACCACCTATGTCCCACCACCAGGGTTATATTTCCCTTCCCACCCCTGTCTGTGTTTTGCAGAGAACATTCCCTCTACAACTCCCTTGTTAGGTTCACGCCCCCGCCCCCCACCCAACAACCCCCTCCCCTCCTGGCACCTTCCCTTGCCACCACAGGAATTGCTAAGCCTGCACCCACACCTCCCCCCCCCTCCCCCCTCACCTCCATCCAAGGTCCCAAAGGATCCTTCCACATCTGACAGAGATTTTCCTGTACTTACACACATATCATCTACTGTGTCCGTTGATCTCAATGTGGTCTCCTCTACCCTGGGGAGACAGGATGCCAACTTGTGAAATGTTTTAGAGAACATCTCCAGGACACATGTGCTAAACAATCCCACTGCCCTGTGGCTGAACACTTTAACTCCCCCTCCTACTCTGCCAAGGACATGCAAGTCCTGGGCCTCCTCCACCACCAAATTCTAGCCACCCGACGCCTGGAGGAAGAATGCCTCATCTTCTGCCTTGGGACCCTCCAACCAAACAGGATTAATCTCAATTTCACCAGTTTCCTCATCTCCCCTCCCCCCACCTTATCCCAGAACAATGCTCCAACTTAGCACCACCATCTTGAACTGTCCCATCTGTCCATCTTCCTTCCTAGCTATCTGCTCCATCTTCCACTCTGACCTGTCACCATCACCCCCCATCTTCATATACCTATCGCAGTCCTAGCTACCTTCCCCAACCCCACCCCCATCCCATTGATCTCTCAGCTCTCAGGGGCTCCCCTCCACATTCCTGATGAAGAGCTTATGCTCGAAACGTCGACTCTCCTGCTCCTTGGATATTGACTGACCGTCTGTGCTGTCTAGTGGCACAAGGTAACTGCATCTTTCCATTCCCATGCATCATTTGTTGGCAACATTAATTATCTCTTACAACGCAATCGAAACATTTCCAATTCCTGTAGGCCATGATTGTATTGGTAGTGACACAGATATATAGCTGTTGCCAAAATGGAAAGTTATTTCAAACAATTTATAAATTTATGAAGGATGTTGTTACTTGCATTTGTAGAAAAGCAAATTACACGTTAGAACATTTCAGATTTCTAATGAACAAGGAGTTTTTGAGAACATCAAAGAAAGCTGTTTAACATGATTGTCCTGATTCAGGTGGGTGTGCTGAAATGTTTACTGTGATACCCACACAGTGGGGGAGTTGTCTGAATTAATGTGAGGGCGTACTTACTGAGTGAAATGATGAAGTATTCAAACCACTGGAACAACTTGAGAGCTAGGCTATAGCAATTTAGAAAGTGCAATCTTTAAAAAGAGTGAAGTTCAGATTTACTGGCTTGCTTGAAAGGCTGAAGGAGGAAATGCGATAACTGCCTCTGACACTTTCCCACCCCCTCCATAAAACCTGGGAGAAAATCACAGATAAGCTCAATGTTACGTAAATTGGAATGTCATTGAAAGATATAATGAAAAGATATCAGTTTAAAATCTGTTTAGACACAGTGTCAATACCATCGTATATGCCAAACAGTTGGCACATGTCAGTATGAAATCTGCTCTTCCATTTTTTCAAATTAGAACATGTTAATCTCAAACAGGAGATTATTCCATTTCAGCCACGGTGGAATATAAGTGACCCAAGCAAAACTTATATCCATCAGGACAGTTCATATATACATGCTATTTACGATTTATCAATACATTATGTGTACGTTAGCAATTATTAAAGGAGTTTCACACACAGAATTCTGACTATACTCAGGGTGGTGAGGGTGTAGGGGCTTTGGGGGCAGGCTTCAAAGCTGCATGTTTAACCCTGCCCAAGTCAGTTTGAGAACCTCTGTGTGCAAAGTAGAGCTATCTGGTTTGTCTTTTTGAAGGACTGTAGCCTGCCAATTGGAAGGTGTCTTCATTCTCAGTGTTGTCAACAGGAATGGGAGACACTGACTGTGCTGTGCCCAGCGGAGAGGGTACAGAGATGGACACTGCCCCTGCACAAAGTCGGGTGGGGTCTGGTCTCACTGGGAGCCTGTCAGGGAAGCCATGGTGAAGGGTCAGGGTGGTTGGTGGAGGCATGGATCTGGTGGGTGAGACAATACAGTGCCCAAGTTAGAGAGCACCGTCTAAGCCCACAGGGAGACCATCAGACAGATTTATCAGACAGACTTCCATGGCAGTACAGGGCTCATTCACTGCTAATAAAGTGCTAGTGGTTGCAAAAGAAGCTGAATTGACCTTAGGAGATTATTCATTGAACATTGTGATTGAAGGTGCTCGGGTTCCACTTGTATCTGTATTGAAATAGCTGTGAGGTTATGCTATGGATGAATTCAGCAGCAGGATTGGTACAAACATTGACATTGATCACATTGCAGTCACAACTCCAGGGCATCTTTAGAGCAGTATTCAATAGTGTATAGCTGCACAGATTGTATGATGTGGAGGTGCCGGTGTTGGACTAGGGTGGACAAAGTCAGAAATCACATGACATCAGGTTATAGTCCAAACTATAAGTTTTCAGAGTGCTCCTCCTCCATCAGGTGAAGTCACTTCCTGGTACTGTGTGACTTCTGAATTTGCACAAATTATAGACCAGAAAGGCAATTTACTTTCAAGGCAGTTAGATAACCTTCCAGCATCCAAGGTCCTCACTTCATCTTCACCGCCCATTGTAATGGAGCTAGTGCTGAATGTCAATCAGCCATGTGAGGTATTACAGTCATGTACTGGAGTTGCATATCAATTTGTGCAGAACCCAAACTATGTGTAAGCCTGAGATTTTATAGCAGTGCACATATTTAATGTTGTTAACAAATTTCAAGATAGGTCTCAACAAGCACTCAGTCATTGTGATGCATCCAAAGGATTTATAATGGCCCAAGAAGACAGCTCCTCCCTAACTTCTCATGGGTAAATAGCAATTGCCAATAATGCTAGCTCAGTTAGCAATGATCACATCCCATGACTGAACAAAAGAAGACATTTTACAGGGTTTATCATATAGAGAAGCACTGAGTACACATCGTATTGGCAGTGTTGTTCACAAGAAACAAAGCCATTGTGGCAGCTAGTGGGGAGAGCTAGTCATTGGCAGCTAGTTGGCCCGACAAGGCAGACTGCAGCAGGGCAACTTTGCAGACGCTTTTCTGAATTAATGTTTTAAAAACATTTTTACTAATCTAGATGTGTTCTGGGCTGACATTTACAAGCAACAAACAAAACAAAAGTGCTCCAACCCATTCTGAAACACAGTAGCCTCAACAGAGAAGAAACATTTGTGAGTTCTATCTCTTCAAAAAAAAACAGAAAGGTTTGTTTTATGTACAGCAAGAAAAAAGGTCTTGGCAGTAGCACAGGACAGCTCCAAATTAATAAAACAATCCTCAGGCTAGGTGCAGGCAGAACCCTGAACAAAACCACTCTCTGTGTCACTGAAGCTTTTCCTGTGTCCAGGCATTTGTTGTTCTGCCATCTTGTGATTTGAAATGGTGCACATATGATGTCAGTCCAATCTAGCTTTTGGCATTGACATGAGTTAGAGATAACTATTCAACTTCTTTTAAAGCAGCAACAATATGGGAGTAACAAAAGAGAAGTAAAGAATAAAAAACAATAAGCATTACACTGCAATACACATTCTTTATGTTGGGAGAAAGTGCATCCTGCAGATGCTGGAGATCAGAGCTGGAAAGTGTGGTGCTGAAAAAGCACAGCCGGTCAGGCAGCATCCAAGGAGAGGAGAATCGACGTTTTGGGTATAAGCCTTTCATCAGGAACGAGGAATTATTGACACTCTTGGATGCTGCCTGGCCTGCTGTGCTTTTCCAGCAGTGAATTTAAATTACCAATTTAAAGTACACAGAGCTTCAAATTAAAGATAGAAAACAAAGATCTAGGCATGGTTTGGCACCTCACTGACACCCTGTCAAATTACAGCTTGTTTGACAAAGAATAAATCTTGACTATTGATTAACAGCTGAGAATGGAAGAAAGGCAGTCAAACTCCTTAATGACTTGAAGAATGAAGGATTAAGGAGATTTTATTCCTTGGATATTGTGAATGATGACCATAAAGATCCTGACAAATGTTTCCAGTTTTTGAAGGAGAAAGTGAGGTCTGCAGATGCTGGAGATCAGAGCTGAAAATGTGTTGCTGGAAAAGCGCAGCAGGTCAGGCAGCATCCAAGGAACAGGAGAGTTGACATTTTGGGCATGAACCCTTCTTCAGGAATGAGGAAAGTGTGTCCAGCAGGCTAAGATAAAAGGTAGGGAGGAGGTTCTAAGATAAAAAGTAGGGAGGAGGTTCTAAGATAAAAGTGCCCCCTGTAAAAATACCATACTACACCTCCTCCCACCCTGCCCCCTGTAAAAACACCATCCCTTATTCCCAATTCCTTCGTCTCCGCTGCATTTGCTCCCAGGAGGACCAGTTCCAATACCGTACAAAGACCGCAATTTCCCCCTAGACGTGATCGACGATGCTCTCCACTGCATCTCCTTCACTTCCCGCTCCTCTGCCCTTGAGCCCCGCCCCTCCAATCGCCACCAAGACAGAACCCCACTGGTCCTCACCTACCACCCCACCAACCTCCATATACATCGTATCATCCTTCGTCATTTCCGCCACCTCCAAACAGACCCCACCACCAAGGATATATTTCCCTCCCCTCCCCTATCAGTGTTCTGAAAAGACCACTCCCTCCGTGACTCCCTCGTCAGGTCCACACCCCCCACCAACCCAACCTCCACTCCCGGCACCTTCCCCTGCAACCGCAAGAAATGCAAAACTTGCACCTACACTTCCCCCCTCACTTCCCTCTAAGGCCCTAAGGGATCCTTCCATATCTGTCACAAATTCACCTGCATCTCCACACACATCATTTACTCCATCCGCTGCACCCGATGTGGCCTTCTCTATATTGGGGAGACAGGCCGCCTACTTGCGGAACATTTCTGGGACACCCGGACCAACCAACCCAACCACCCCGTGGCTCAACACTTCAACTCCTCTTCCCACTCCACCAAGGACATGCAGGTCCTTGGACTCCTCCATCGCCAGACCATACCAACATGACGGCTGGAGGAAGAGCGCCTCATCTTCCGCCTAGGAACCCTCCAACCACAAGGGATGAACTTAGATTTCTCCAGTTTCCTCATTTTCCCTCCCCCCACCTTGTCTCAGTCAAATCCCTCGAACTCATCACTTCCTTCCTAACCTGCAATCTTCTTCCTGACCTCTCCGCCCCCACCCCACTCCGGTCTAACACCCTCACCTTGACCTCCTTCCACCTATCGCATTTCCAACGCCCCTCCCCCAAGTCCTGCTTCCCTACCTTTTATCTTAGCCTGCTGGGTACACTCTCCTCATTCCTGAAGAAGGGCTTATGCCCGAAACGTTGACTCTCCTGCTCCTTGAACGCTGCCTGACCTGCTGCGCTTTTCCAGCAACACATTTTCAGCTCCAGTTTTTGAAGACCAGCTTACAGTTTGAGTCAACTTTAGGGTAAACAGGTTTGAGTTCATGTCATATAACCGATAAGTGAAGCAATTAGCTTATTGATATGAAGGTGCTGATGCAATGGTGTGGAATGGAATTTCACCAAAGCTAAACATAGTTGAAAGGCTTGTGGAACTGGTAATTGCTCCTAAACCCTATATAAGTTATTTAAAGAAACACTTTGAGACAAAAGGATATAAATTTTTAGGCAGATGAAGGTGCATGTTTGAAGCCATTATTGTGATCAACAGAACCTTCAGGTGCTCGACACGACAACAATTATTCCAGCTGTCAAAAGTGAATTAAACATCTAAACCTGTGTGAGGTGTAACTTGGCTCAGCACCAAGATAATATCCCAGAACCTTGTGACACAAACAAGTGATGTTGTACAGGAGGACATTGGACTAAAAGGTGCTGGAAGAGCACAGCAGTTCAGGCAGCATCCAAAGTGCTCCTGATGAAGGGCTTTTGCCCGAAACGTCGATTTCGCTGCACTTTGGATGCTGCCTGAACTGCTGTGCTCTTCCAGCACCACTAATCCAGAATCTGGTTTCCAACATCTGCAGTCATTGTTTTTACCTCATTGGACTAAAAGGTGCGAGGGAAACCCAAACTGCAGCACAATGCTCTACAGCATCAAGGTACAACATGAAACGTGTTTCCAACATTCCACTCATGGCACTGAGACATATCAATGAAGATCCATGCATCCCTGGAATAAGGCAGTTTATGGACTCCAGTCAGATAGTAATGAGGTCAATGTGATCCAATACATGGTTGTTAATGAAGGAATTCAACTTTACCTCCATTCAAGTGATATACTCCAAAAGGAATGGAGAACACCAGAATAATTGCAAACATCCCTTTATTCATCTTACAGGAGATTTACCCAGGAAGCTATCACGGTGTGGTGCAGTCTAGACAAGACAAGCTTCTTGCTTCCAATGGATCTGATTTCCCATGAATTGGCATCACCCATCTTCAATGTCAATACTGTTCCTCTAGAGGGACACTTAAACATTTTACATTGTTGGATCAGCAGGAAGATGGATTATTAGTCTGCCAGTATGCATATTATTATGATGCAACAGTCACAATGTATATGATTTATTTAGTGCTGTCAAGACTGTCTTTGGTCCTCAGATCCAAAGCCCCACCCCACTGCTGGGCCATGAACAGAGAAGGGCTCATTAAGGACAAAGAGATCATTGGTGCCCACTGGAAGGAGCACTTCACCAAGCTCCGACATGCGGGTTCAGTCTTCACCTCGATTCCATCCCACAGTGAGGTACCACTGTCATCTCAGCACCACCCTAACTAGCACAAAGAAGAAAAGTCTACTGGACAGTGAAAGATTACTGTGACAATGCTGTGGCTTTAAGAAGACATTTTGTCTTTTTTTTGAAGAGAGGTTTTAAGGCAGATGTACAGAGCAACTTACCAGAACCACTAGAGTAAACAATCTTTGAGGCCTTGGGGATTTTTTAAAAGTTGGGACAATAGAAGCATGCAATACAGGAGGAAAGAACATTAGAAGCCAATTCTGAGAAAGAGAGACAGAGAACTCCAGCTTCAGCAGTAGGGAATAGAGAGGTGTTAGCTTTTCACAACCCCAACTTCTGCTGAAAGCTAAACCAAAGATTCTGGTTCTGTGAGAGTTTGACCACACCCCTTCAGGCTGTTTCTATTGTTTCAACTTTAAAAAGTTTACTTTTGTGGTTCTGGTAGACTGCTCATTACCTCTGCCTTAAAAGCTCTCTTCAAAATAAAAGGACTAAATAACTTCTTAAAGCCATAGCGTTGTCACAATAATGAGGTATCAGAAACTGTTAGAATACCTGCCAAAGCATTGCTAAAACATTGCAGAGAAGCACTATTAGCTCAAACACATGATGTAATTCCCCATCAACAACAAATAGATGTTGTGGAGAAAAAAGGAGAGCTAGCGATTTGGATCCAGGCACCATACTTCAGAAAAGTCTGAAGAAAGGTCACTGGCACCCAAAACATTATCTCTGTTTCTCTATTTACAGATGCTGCCAGACCTGCTAAGTTTCTTTAGCAATTTCTGGTTTTGTTTCTGATTTCCAGCATCCACGGTTCTTTCAGAAAATTGGAAGGAAAGTTGGCAGCTGGCCAAAGGGCTAAAAGGAGCCTGGCCCAGTGTTGTAATGTGCTGTGGATAGGCTGAATGGTCACCAGTGGAACTTCCATTGTTTGGTGAAGGGAGAGCCCACCATTGAAAGCTGACATTCAGATTGAGCTGATTGGCTTTCCTTGCACTTTCCTAAGAAGTCTGTAGGCGGCGATGCCAGATTTACGACCAGTCCATGGTGAAGACCCCAATGAATATCGGACCTCGGGGGCTTTAGGTTGGGATTGGGGCCAGTGCCCTGGTGAATCCAATAACAAGGACTGTACAAAGGGCCTTGTACTATTTAAAGGAGGGGAATTTGGGAGAGGGTAAGTGTGGGCTTATAGCAAAAAAAAAGACAGCAGAATTATAGGGCAGCTATTTTGATAACAATACCTGGAGTGGGATGGGAAGGACAGTGCACACATAAAGAAAAACAGCAACCCATAGGGACAAAGGAGGAAGAAGTGGAAAAAAGGCAAAATTAATTGCCTTTTATTTGAATGCAATTAGTATTCAGATCAAGGTAAATTTTATAACAACATAGATAGAAGTAAAAGAATATGGTCATATCGCCATGAAAGAGAAATGGTTACAAGGAGATCAAAGCTGAGAACTAAATATTCAGGTATGCAACTTTGTGAAAGGAGGGTCAGAAAGGAAAGGGTGGTGGAGAAGCTTTGTTAGTATAGATGGAATACGCACAATAACAAGAAATGGTCTTTGACTGGGAGAGGCAGGCTCCATGAATTAACACAAGAAACATCAAGGAAATGCAGAATAGTCTACAAACCCCCTACAGGCACTATAACGTAGGAGTCTGTCAATGAAGATGGAAATGTGAATGAATGTCTGAACAGAAGCCTCTGACATTAGGAAGGGTTATAATCAGGGAAACCATTATCGATTGCTTCCACTTGTTATTGAAATGGCAGCAAATATGCAAACCATTTAAAGTAATTATAAGGAAAGTTAAAGGGAAATATATTATGACAGAGGGTGGTGCAAAAATATTAAAAATTCCTAAATTGCTAACATGTCGAAACACAATATATAGTCATATAGTCATAGAGATGTACAGCACGGAAACAGACCTTTAGGTTCAACTCATCCATGCCAACCAGATAATCTAACCTAATCTAGTCCCATTTGCCACCACTTGGCCCATATCCCTCTAAACCCTCCCTATTCATATACCATCCAGATGTCTTCTAACTGCTGTAATTGTACCAGCCTCCGCCACTTCCTCTTGCAACGTCCAAAAATATATTTCTTCAAAAACAGGTGAATGGAATTACACTTGATGGTTTATGAAGGGAAACACCAGAACAGACTTAATGGGCCAAGTGGACTGTAATGTTTTGTAATTCCTTTTGTTGTGAGTTTGATAACGCCACACTACTCAGAGCACATCCCGAAATCAGAAGAACCATCCAATTGTCATGAGTAAAAATAAAAATGAAAGAATGTTTTTCTTTAATCTGCAACGGGGTTCAACTTTTATGCAACGGAATGCTTTCTGACGTATTTTACATCAAGAATGTTCATTTCTTTTCTCTTCATGGACTGCTTGGCTGAAGATCATAGAGCATCAAAGCCAAATCTAAAACAAACATCACATATCCCATTAACCTGTTTTATTCTCGAACCACATATTCTTGGTGCTTTGATTTGGAATAGTACTAAAATAGCCCTATCCAAATCTCCAGGTCCATGGCTAGGACCAGAACAAATCCGAGAGTAAGCCGAATAAAATTGAGTTGCTGGTTTTAATTGGCTGCATTTGAGCTTTGTTAGCTCCGGTTGGTGCAGGGAGTACAGTTTGGATAGCGTTGCACTACCTAAATGATGTCTCAGGACACCAAACTCAACAATACACCCGGAAATTAAATTTATTTTAATTACCCCATGTAGAAGAACAATAAAACCCAATACACTCTTTGTAAACACTATTACAATAAGGGCTGGCTTTCAGGATGTGTACTACCAGTGAGGAGCTTCATCCATCATATTTTACAGAGTTGCTCATGACCTTCTGCCATTAATAAATGGGCAGGAATTATGTGTCTGTGCCAATCGAATGCATTTTGGGAAACTAGCCCAACAGGTTTCTTTTGGTTTGTACATTCTTATTACATGGTTTTTCACACAGTAATTTCAATTGAAAGCCCTGTAATATTCCAATTGTTATCCTTCAACAGCAATTTAATGGTTTCGTCAACTATTTATTTACTTTCTAATTTGTAAAATAAGCAAACACGCACACACACACTCACTCTCTCTCACACACACTCTCTCTCACACACACACTCTCTCTCACACACTCTCTCACACACACACTCTCACACACACACACTCTCACACACATGCTCTCTCTCACACACACACTCTCTCACACACACTCTCACACACATACACATTCTCTCATACACACACTCTCTCACTCACACTCTCACACACACTCTCTCACACACACACTCTCTCACACACACTCTCACACACACATACACACTCTCTCTCACACACACTCTCTCATACACACACACACACACACACACACACATTCTCTCATACACACACTCTCTCACTCACACTCACACACACTCTCTCTCACACACACACTCTCTCACACACACTCTCTCACACACACACATACACACTCTCTCACACACTCTCTCTCACACACACTCTCTCATACACACACTCTCACACACACACACACTCACACACATTCTCTCATACACACACTCTCTCACTCACACTCTCACACACACACTCTCTCTCACTCACACTCTCTCTCACACACACTCTCTCTCACACACACTCTCTCTCATTCACACACACTCTCACTCTCTCTCTCTCTCTCAGATGCCCAGCAATCTTTTTTTGAAAAATAAAAAAAAACAGAACATAATCTATTTCCAATCAGATTTCTCTTCAAGGTGTTCAATATATTATACAGGAATTGCTGAGTAGGATTGAAAAATTATCATCATCCAATGTAAATGTTGAATGTTTCATGTTCATGTTTTAATGTTTAAATATATATTATGCCAGTGCAATATCACTTGATACAATATTTTTCTGATTGATAACCAGTTGAGAAAGTTACTCATTTGAGATATCTCACTGGGGAATATCTCTATGGAACGTGGGGAAAGCATGTTCATTGAATGTCCTGTTCCACCAACAGAGTCACACTACAGCCTGAAGATACTGATCAGCCTCAGAATAAAATGAACTGCATTACGTGAGCTGAATCACAGACATAGCAAAGTCAAACAGTAATACATGAAGGGCACTAGGTAGATAGGGTGGCACATCGACAGATTGGCAGATGGCATGAGATGAGTAGTAAATAACAAAGAATTCACACACTAGAGTATCTTGATCTCCATTACTTTACTTCATGCCACTTTCCTAGTAATTAAAATTGCTCTGATTCCCCTCTCACTGCATCTTGTGATTTACAGCTATTACTGGAATCATTAGGATCTTTTAAAAGGAACAGGGAGGATTGATTGGAACCTCCTCCGTGCAGATGGTCTGGATGGAGCCAATTTTGTTGGGTGTGGCCAGGAGGGATTCCTGACTCAATATGTAGATCGGCCGACAGTGGGGGAGGGTGGAGGCCATATTGGATTTGGTGCTAGGCAATAAGCCAGGCCAGGTGTCAGATCTCTCGGTGGGAGAGCACTTCGGTGACAGTGACCACAACTGCCTCACGTTTACCATATCCATGGAGAGGGAAAGGAACTGACAGAATGGGAAAGTATTTAATTGGGGGAGAGGAAATTATACTACTGTTAGACAGGAGCTGTGGATATAAATTGGGAACAATAGTTCTACAGGAAATGCACAACAGAAATGCGGAGGCTGTTTAAGGAGCGCTTGTTGTGAGTGTTAGATAACTTTGTCCCACAGAGAGGCAAGGAATGGTAAGGTGAAGGAGCCTCAGATGACAAGAGCAGAGGAGCTTCTTGTCAAAAGGAAGAAGAAAGCTTACCTAAGGTTGTGGATGCAAGGATCTGCCACATCTTTACAGGATAACAGGGTAGCTAGGAAATAACTCAAAAACGGACTGAGGAGTGCTAGGAGGGGCCGGAAAGGATTAGGAATAACCCAAAGGCGTTCCACATGTACATGAGGAATAAGAGAAAGATCAGAGAGGGGGTAGGAGTCTGAAGAGGTAGGGGAGGCCCTAAATGAATTTTTTTGTTTCAGTATTCACTGGAGTGAGCGACCTTATTGATAGTGAGAACACCATGGACCAGGTTGATAGGCTTGAACAGGTTGATATTAAGAAAGTGGATGTCCTGGAAATTCTGGGAAGCTTCAAAATAGATAGGTCCTCAGGGGTGGGCCCGAATCATCCAAGGTTACTACAGGAAGTGAGGAGTGAGATTGCTGCGCCTCTGTTCAAGAAAGGGAATACGGAAATTCATGTACATAGATCCCTCAAAGTTGCCACCCAAGTTGATGGAGTTGTTAAGAAGGCGTATGTTGTTTTGGCTTTCATTAACAGGGGGATTGAGTTTAAGAGGTGCGAGGTTTTGCTGCAACTCTAAAACCCTGATTAGACCACACTTGGAATATTGTGTCCAGTTCTGGTCGCCTTATTATAGGAAGGATGGAGATGCTTTAGGGAGGGTGCAGAGGAGATTTACCAGGATGCTGCCTGGATTGGAGGGCATGACTTATGAAGAGAGGTTGAGTGAGCTCAGGCTTTTCACACTGGAGAGAGAAGGAAGAGAGGTGACTTGATAGAGATGTACAAGATAATGAGAAGCATAGATAGAGTAGATAGCCAGAGACTTTTCCCCAGGGCAGAGATGGCTGTCATGAAGGGTCATAATTTTAAGGTGATTGGAGGAAGGTTTAGGGGAAATGTCAGAGGTAGGTTCTTTACACAGAGAGTGGTGGGTGTGTGGAATGCACTGCCAGCAGTGGTAGTAGAGTCAGAGACATTAGGGACATTTAAGCGACTGCTGGACAAGCACATGGATGGCAGTAAATTGAGGGGTGTGTAGGTTAGGTTAATCTTCGATTAAGATAAATGCTCAGCACAACATCATGGGCTGAAGGGCCTGTACTGTGCTGTATTGTTCTATGTTCTATATTGGAATGGATATCCAACTATCTTTTCTAAAAATAATCACTACATTTGAAATGAAGTAACTCACACAGGCTGATAATTGACCTGTTTGGCCTCGGTACAGCAACTGTGTATCTTTATTGGCCAACAAATCCTGTGTGTTGGAGTCAAACTCAGAGAGCCTGGCTATCATGAGACTTCATCCTTTATATACTCTAACAAGGTTAATGAATCAAATGCCAATGTCAATCTAAGACAAAAATCCTCTGTTGCAATAGGTTCCCGTAAGCAATACTTAACAGGCAATATAGTTAGTTTTATAGTAACAGAGCATTGATCTAACAAGGGAAAGGCTCAAGGAAGAGCAGTGCCATTGTAATGGTGCTGAGTTAACACAGTCAACTGCTAATGTGTCTGAGGAAGGGTCATTCGATCTGAAACATTCACTCTGATTTCTCTCCATAGATGCTGCAGGATCTGCTAAGCTTTTCCAGCAATTTCTATTTTTGTTTCTGAATTAACACAATATAGAAGAGATCTGCACTCTATTTGGTGTCTTCTGAAATATTCCACCTTCCTGGAAAAATGAGGATATGGCATAAAACCATGTCCAGGCAACTTGAAGTGGGATTTCTTGGGGGGGGGGGGGGGGGGGGGGCTTTGCTTTTAACTTCATTATTAGATGATTGAGAATATATTCTGGGATTTGGGATTTTCTTTGAAGTTAGTCTGAAACATTGATCTTAAGCATTGAACAGAAAGTAGCACAAAATCAAAGTCCTAAAACATTACACACATTAAAAATGAGTTTCTGTCATAAAATCATGATAGTGATGATATATAGAAAAAAGATATGAATTTATGACAGCCAGAGAATAGTTTGCAATGGCTCCTCTTCCTGCTCCACCTCCATTATCTCTGCTACCCTCAAGGTTCTATTCCTGGTTGCATCTATCTCTAATCCACATGCTGCCCTGTGCCAACATGATCCGTTTGTTTGATTTCCAATATCCAGTACTGGTTGAGCATAAATGTTTTTCAGTTCCAAAGCCTGTATTCCAGTTCCAAACTCCACTTCCTAGCTACAGACTTCATTCACTTCCTTGGAACAGTCTTGGATTGTCAGTCTCTTTCATCATTAATATCACATTTGACCCTGACAAGAAACTGCTGATCAATCCTCATGTCTTCAGTAAGACAATCCCTTTTCATTGCTGTAACATTGTGTGACTCCACCTCGCTGCTGGCTATCTGCTGCTGATCCCTTCCTCCATGCCTTTAGCCTTTCCAGTTCTGGCCTGCCTCACATGGTCTACCCTTAAACTTTGATGTCACTAACTCTTTGCTGCCCATATCTTAAATTCCAATTCCTCTACCAGCCCTGTGCACACTAAACTACATTGGCTCCTGATCAATTAATATCTTGATTTTAAATTCTGAATTGTTTTCAAATCCTTCCATGATTTTTCTATCCCTATTTCAGCCCCACAACCATGGCAATGGTTGTCATGGCAATGATCACAGCCCTGATTTACTCATGGATGCATAGAAATTTTATGATTACTTGGTTCTTAAGAAAAGGACCTACAAGCCAGGGTTGGCTGAGAATGTAATTCATTGACTGCCTGGAAATCTGTGTGCGGTTCACCCAGCCTCAAGTGACACCAGGGAATGTTCGAAAATTTCAGAGAAATCTGACATGCAATGCACATTCTGAATGACCTCTTGTGAGTCACGTCCCTTTATGTTGGAGATAACGTGAGATAAAGGAAAGCAGTCTGGGAGAAATACATGAATACATTCTCCCCGGACAGGAATATACAAGAGAGGAGGTTACATGAAAACCTTCAACTCTGGTTTGGTGTGTTTGTGCTGGAGTGCGAGTGGGACTGGGCTAGAATACGCTATGAACGTTAGAATCAAGAATATCTACTCGACATCCCTGTGCATGAAAAGAAAGAGTTTGGAAAATCTCCTTCTGATAGCTGGAAGCATGCCATTAATCAAAAGCCAGAATTTAACAGGAAACTGACCGACTCCTTCCAGCTAATCTGCAGGACCCAGAACTTTCAGACCACCTGCTCGGTTGTCACTGTCAATGCCACCAGAACCATCCAACTGAATGGCCACAATATTTCACAATCTACTTTGATGGACAAACCAAACCCTGATATGTATCTCTCTAACCGTTACCTTTTTGCTGACTTCTCATTCTAATCTGCCTGTAACTGTGTGGCATATCATTTTTCCTTTAGTAACTAATAAAGTTATACTTAACTGAAGAAAAACTAGTTAATTTGGCTTCTTTTAAACCAGAAATGGAATAAGAAAGGGAAGGGATATTGGTTTTGAGTTATTCTTTTGAATAAAGAAGGAAAGCCAGCTCCTCCTGTCTCAGCTGGGATCATGGCAAACTAGGGACCTTACCCAGGGACTGCTCATAACTCAAGGTACTGTATCTGCAGCACCAGGATTTTCATCTCTCGTGCATCATTGGTTATAATTACTCTGTGATTGATGGTCATGTCCTCAGTTGCTGAGACCCCCAGATTTTCCTCATTTAAAACATTGAGTAAAGCCTACTCTTTGGTCAAGCTTGTGGTCACCTGACTGAGTACCTCCTTAACATCACTTGGCACTGTTCCCGTAAAGTACCTTGGGACGTTCCATTGTGTCAAAGAGCTTATATCATATAAACTGCTGTGTTGCTGCTGCCATGGTTTTCCAACATCAGGTGTCTCAAAGCACTTTACAGCCAATTAAATATTTTTGAAGTATTGTCTTTGTGAATTATGGTAACTACATCCTAATTACTTGTTCAGTTTCTAACATTGTTAGGAAGGTTTATTATCTGAAATATTAGTTATATTTGCTCATCATTGGGGAGGTGATGGCCGAGTGCTGCTATCCAGAGACCCAGGTCATGTTCTGGGAACCTGGGTTCAAATCCAGCCATGGTGGAATTTGACTTCAATGAAAACCTGGAATTAAGAGTCTAATGATAACCATGAAACCATTGACTGAAACAGAAATTGCTGAAAAAGCTCAGCAGATCTGGTAGCATCTCTGGAGAGAAATCAGAGTTAACGTTTCGGGTCCAGTGCCGCTTCCTTTAAATAAGGATCACCAGACCCAAAATCCGGGGTAAATACAGGATAGGGGAATGGGTCCAGGTGGGCTACTCTTCAGAGGGTCGGTGAGGACTTGTTGGGCCAAATGGCCTCTTTCCACACTGTAGGGAATCTAATTTTAACTCTGAGTTGTCTCCATAGATGCTGCCAGAACTTGTTGTGCTTTTCCAGCAGTTTTTATTTTTGTCTTTATCTCCAACATCCACAGTTCTTTCGCTTTTTTATTTATCACAAAACCGTTACTGTTGCTGGGTTAAACAAAATCTGGAAAAGCGCAGCAGGTCAGGCAGCATCCAAGGAGCAGGAGAATCGCACTTCGGGTATAAGCCCTTCATCAGGAATGAAGGGCTTATGCCCGAAGCATCGAATCTCCTGCTCCTTGGATGCTGCCTGACCTGCTGCGCTTTTCCAGCAACACATTTTCAGCTCTGATCTCCAGCATCTGCAGACCTCACTTTCTCCTAAAACAAGATCTGGTTCACTAACGCCTTTAAGGAGGGACGCTGCCACCCTTATCCCGTCTGGCCTACATGTGACTCCAGACTCAGCCAGCTGTTAGCTCTCAAATGCCTCTGGAATGAATGGCATTTAATGCTGGCCTATTCAACCACACTCACATCCTGTGAATGAATTAAAAAAACACATTCTGCTGAACTGGAGTCACTGAGCCTCTGGGAGAGGTGGGCTGACCAGGTTTGAAACTGTGTACTGATTCCTTTCCTTGCCCAATGTCATTATAACACTCACAAACTATACTCTGTAAATTCGCTCAACCAGCAATCCACCGCAGGTATTAAACACATGCATTCAACCATTGTTTCCTTCGCTTTACAACTTGTTGTGTTCCTTTGAAATACTCCTCCGATGTGACTAATTTCACTCAGTTTCCAGCCAATAGAAATATCGATTGAAAATCTTTTGTGGTGCTGTCAGATTTTGATAGTGAAAAAAAATGCTATCCACTTTGATTAGTTTCGCCTTAACTGGTTCCTGTTATAGATGCATTGAATCCAGTAATGCGATTTACATGTACAAACGACACTTACAAGAATGAAACTGTGAATCAGAAATAATTACACAGGTATTTCAAACTATATTTGTGTTGACTTTTTTGTCTGAACTGTAATACGAAGCAAAATGAGTAATTTCTCTGGATTTTAAAGATTCAGTTATACGCTTTGGAACTGTTGCAAATGCATTTGGATGTGAAAATAAAAGTGTAATCCCTAATGAACTTCACTGTGATTGTGCTAGAGCTATCAAAATGGGGGAGTGTGTCTGATACACAGCCTGGGTTTCTCAATGTGTGCTGTACAACAGCAGCTTAATGTCAAACCAGTATTGGTTTGTTCGGTGAGACGTCTTGGCACCATATAAATGCAATATTGAATATTTGTAAATACTATTTTAGGTAGCACTGCTACCTCTGAGTCAGACCCCAGGCTGGGTTAAATAATTTCAGTGGAGTCCTGAAGGAGTGTTACCTCCATCAGAGATGTCCCACTGAGACCTTCATCTCGAACCCAAAACACAGGGCGCGCTTTGTACATGCGGACAGACCTCTTGCACCTTCCGGGTTAACCTTCAATCTCGTTCAACACCACAGAAACAAATGATCTGGTCATTTATCTCACTGAGGTAGAAGAGACACTTTTAAAAATATGGCCTCTGTTATCACATTTCAAAATTCAATTTACTTTGAAGCTTTCTGGGACCCTGAAATGTGTTGTATAAATACAGATTGGTGCTTAAAGACCATCAGCCCGCTGTCCCCTTCAGCTGACAGCACAGCAGCTGGCTACACGGAGATCCATGTTCCGGGAGCGGGTCACAGGATAGACTGGGCTTTTAGTCTCGATATCGATTGTGGGCTCGGGCTATGGTATGACTGAGTCTCAGCTGCGAGACGGAAGCTTCAGTGTATCATCTACAGTCTTCATCCAAGTGTTACTGAGTTTTTCGAACTAAACATCTGACGGCGTGAACAACAGAAACGATTGTGCGTTTCCCCAAGACACTGTCGCTCGGTTTTGATCAGACGTTGTCATAGTCTCACTGTGTATTCACGGGAGAGTTACCCGACAGCAGCCTTTTACCTGAACTTTGTATTAACTTGCTGGCGCTGGGACACTACCCCCTGCTGTTTCCGCTGCTCTAACTTAGCTATGCACAGAATGACCAGAAAAGCAAACCGCAGAATTACTCTTATTACATATTGGAGAAACTCAGCAGGTCTGGCAGCATCTCTGGAAAAGAAAGCAGAGTTCCCCTTCAGGTCACTGGACCCGAATCACTAACTGTTTCTCCCTCCACAGATGCTGCCCATTTTCTCCAGCGTTTTATCTTTGTTTCAGATTTGCAGCCTCCCCAGTTCTTTGCTATAATTTGGGTTCCAGCATTGTTGGCCGCACTAGCAGACCGAGAGTGAATACATTCAGGTCCCTCTCGCTTCAGTGAAATGTGTGTTTCTGGTTTGTTTTAATGTATCCCATGTGCGCACATAATTTGTGCACGATTAACAGCTCCCATCCTTGTATCATATCCACACAAAGGGAAATTTTCTTGATTTGAACATTTCTTCCAACTCTTTCCGCTCACTCACACAACCAGTGCCTTATTCCCTCAGACCAGAGAGCCAGCAACCACGCATCTGATTCCGGATCCCTCTCACTGTCTCTGTCAATCTGTCGGGTCTCCCACCCCCCCCCAAAAAAAAATCTCGGCTGTGAATTTCATTCCTGCTCGCTGACCACTCGCTCACTCATTGCCCCCCCCTCCCCCCCCCACAACACCCAGTGCTGAAGGGTTGGAAACTCCCCTGCACCACTTTTGCTGAGTCTCTCCAGCATTTTCCGGTTTCATTTCAGATTCCCAGCCTCGTTTCCCAGGACTCTGCATTCACTTCAAAAAAACCAGCGTTCCCTCTTCCCCGGTCCTAACCCAGTCACGGAACCCAGGGACCGGGCTCCCACCCCAATCCCCTGACCCACTGCCAGCCCCATCGCCAGAATTAGTTTCAGCAAAAACCCCCCAGGAATTTAACAACAAAAACACAGGACAAGATAACCAGCCAGATCAGAATCTCACAGCTCTCCCCAGACTGGAAGAGGGAAAGTTATCTTTTTTTTAAATTAAGGAATGTTCTGACACACCTCTGGAGCAGGTATGACCTCGTCCTCCTGGCTTAGAGGTAGGGAGGCTACCAGCAAACCACAAGAACAGTAAGGATTTTTAAAGATTTTGTTAATCAGCTTATTGAGGGATGTTCTGATACTTGAACCCGGGTCTCTTAATCCAAGGAATAGAGCCGCCAACAATGCGTAAGAAATTGGAAAAGATTGGAATTGGTATCATTTCCTTTCTCTCGCTTTGACTGGGATGGCTGTGGGGCTGGAAGAGCACAGCAGTTCAGGCAGCATTTACCTGGCTGTGTAATGGACAGGGATTGGAACTGGGGAGCTGGGTCCCCATCGTTAAAAAACAGCACTGTAAGTAGAACTAGCATTTGTTTCAATGTGCACCCAAAATGTGGAGCTTATACACCGCGGTGAGTCTATCGAGTCGAATAGATCAGCTCCCATCGTACCCCAGAGTCAGCAGAACTAGTGAACTCGCTTCAAGCAGCCGCTCACACTGACTCCAACCCCCCCCCCCCACACACACACAGCAGTGTCTCCTGCTCCCAGGCACATGAGTAATTGCTCCATTCCCAGCACCGGGTGGGATAGGGCAGGGTCAGGGTCCCGTCCCAGCTGCCTGAGCTGCTGCTGATACCTGAGCAGCACCGTCTCCAACACTGCGGAGAATCCACGGGGTGCCACTGACAGCAGCCTCCCCTCTCCTCCCGACCCCACCCCACCCCATGCAAGTCCCTGGATTTACCTCGGAATGCGACTTTGGCGATCCTGTCTCCTCTCCCTCGGAGGTCGGTGACGGTCTTCAAGTGCACCAGGAGAGCCATGCTCTCTCCGAGAGAGAGAGAGAGTGGGAAGAGCTGGAGCTGAGGGAAGGCACCACCGTCTCCACCCCCTCAGTCCAACTCACTGCAGCTCATCCCCCTGTGCACGGCTCGCTATATCCACTTAATAATTCACAAGCTTCATTAACATAGCGCCTTTCGGGGATCGCTGACAGATATTGTTGATTGAAACCATTCCACGATCATGTTTACTGTCAATAATTTATACATTGAATCTGCAGCCGATGCATTTTCCACATGAAGCCTGGTTTCTGCCTACACCTGGTTCCGGGACTGAATCAGTGTTGGACCGGCTCCTGGCGCTGGAATGTCGCCCGCAATGAACTGGATGTGTGTCATTTTCCTGCCTTGTCATGTCCCTTAGAACCCCGAGGAGCGAGATGGGGAAGTGGTCTTGTGGCTTGTGGTGGAAAGTGAATTGAATCATGTCCTTTCTGTAACATAACCTGTGGGTTGCCCAGTGTAACCTGCCGGGGTGAGACAGCCAGTCTGGGGAAATGCAGCCGCCAAAGTCAAACTGAAAACAAAAGTTTAAAACAGGTCCAAACCTGATCAGAAAGAGTATATAAATCTGAGATGGAGACTGCTCTGTGTTAACTTGCAGTTAGAAGCAAGATGAGTTCAGCATTATCTGTTCAACAAGTCCCATTTGGAAGATCTGATTTACAACACAACTTAATGATGATGAGGAAGGGGTTTTGGCCAATTTTGTTCATCCACCCCTAAACACCACAGACCCTCCTGCTCAATTGTAGCATCCAACTATTTGTTGAATGATTCCAGATTTTTACTTCCTCAATGTTTATCAGGAACACATCTTACCCACTATTCACATCAGGATTTTAATCACTTTGTTATTATTCATCAATGGGATTTGGGGATCGCTAAAGGGACTGGAATTTATTGCCCATCCCTAGTTGCCCTTGAGCAACAGGTGGTGAGTTCCATCCTTGAAGCATTCCAGGGTGTAGAATTTGTAAAAAAAAACGGGGAAGCACAGTTCAATAGCACCAAACTGGACCACAGGAGATGATCTCTTTGACTTCCTTTTGAATCTTTTCTGCTTGTTTGCACTCCAAAGCTCTATTTCATTCATTAGTTAAGCATTTATCCTTACACTGTATTTGTAGGCACCTTATTCCTCCTTCAACAGAGAATTCACAGAGGAAGGTGTGTGGTGTGTCAGCCAGATGTTAGTGGAGACTTTCCATTACCTCTACACAAGACAGAGAGACACACACACACACACACACACAGAAGAATCTTTTGATTCTTTCTCTTTGAGGACTGTGTGCTTCTCTGCAGGGGATGGTCACCTGGTCAGGATCTGCCCGAAACCTCGATTCTCCTGCTCCTCGGATGCTGCCTGACCTGCTGTGCTTTTCCAGCTCGACACTTTTCGACTCTGACTCTCCAGCATCTGCATCTTCCCCTGGTCAAGAGCCAATTGAAACATTTTTGCCAAGTATTTATCCTTTAGTTCAGAATTCATTGCTTCTGTGCTGTCTCCTTTTGCTCTCATTGTTCCAGGAAAAACACACAATTACACAAAGCTCCCAATGTCTCTCAGTAACTATGAAATTTAAAACTGCATCTCTTTGCGCATTTAGCATTTTTATGCAGGTCAGAAAGGCTCTGTGTCACAGTGAAAATCTGAGTCTACGCAACCCATCAAGCTTTCGGGTGTGGTCACGGTACACATTTGAATTATTACTGGCTGTTTATCCAACATCTGTTTGTTCCTGCGGTAGTATTATTTCTATAGACATGTCTTTCATTTCTCATTGATACAAATACAATTGAGTGTCCGTACTGAATGAAGGTTGCTCTCAGTCTTGTCTCATTGGCATCATTGGTAGTTTGGCTTTGTACAGTACCTTAGCTCTGATATTGTCATCACTATCTGGATCAGTGGTGCTGGAAGAGCACAGCAGTTCAGGCAGCATCCAAAGTGCAGTGAAATTGACGTTTCAGGCAAAAGCCCTTCATCAGGAAGAAAGGGCTTTTGCCCGAAACGCTGATTTCGCTGCACTTTGGATGCTGCCTGAACTGCTGTGCTCTTCCAGCACCACTAATCCAGCATCTGGTTTCCAGCATCTGCAATCATTGTTTTTACCTTATTGTCATCATAGTCATCTTTGTTTATAAATATTTTTATTACAAACTTTTTCAAATCTTTTACAAAACAACTATATATAAAAACAACACCGAAATACAAAAAGGTAGAGGTAGCACAACAATCTTATATTCTCATACTATTAATAATAAACTACCTACTATTCTACCAGAACAAATGTATCTACTTAACTTAAACTAAGCTACAATCAAATTAAATAAAAATTAAATTAAGCTGAATTTAAATGATCTTAAATTAAATTATATCGCATTACTTTATTCTATTTCACTCACCACAACTCCACACAAACTCCCACTCCTGGGGCCACCAGTCATTGTACCCTTATTATTATTTTGTCCCCAGCTTCTCCCTCCCAGGGCATCGCAGGTACCCAGAATGATTCCCACAGTTATATCACAGCCCTAATAAATATTGCCGATAAGTCTGCATCAATATAATTTAGAAAGGGCCACCATATCTTGTAAACCTGCTTCGTTTTGTGCTGCACCATATTTGTGAGGTAGTCTTGAGGGAGATGCTCCATCACCAGCCTGCGCCACCCCATAAGACCTGATATTTTTCCAATGTTCAATTCCCTAGAATGCTCTTCCTCGCACAGTGGGTAAGAATGTTACACAGTCTCTTCCCGTGTTCCCCCAGAGAGGGCAAATTTGGAAACCCCAGAAGAAGAAATACCAGACTCACTTTGACTTCAGTTCCCAGGATTTTCCTCCAGCTCCCTTACTATGGCACCCCAGTATCCCTGCATCTTACAATATGACCAAAAGCAGTGTGTGAGAGTGCCTGTGTTAATGTTACATTGGGGACACCCTGGAGATGCTCCACTCTGAAACTTAGCCTCTCTGGTGCCATATGTGCCCTGTGTGAAATCTTCAATTGCATGGCCTGCGCTTTGTTACATATTGAGATTTTCTTTACAGTTTCCCATATATCTTCCATGTTTCCTGTAAAATATCCTCTCCTAGTTCCTGTTTCCAAGTCCTATAGAGTCTCTCCACATCTCCTAAGGCACATCCTTCCTGTAAATGATACTGAAAGAGCGCCCGTGCACCGGAGCACTCTCTTTTCCATGTCTGACCTGTAAAGCTGAGCTAGGAACGTGGCCTTCCTCTGTATGTACTCGCTTATGTGAAAGTACCGGAAAAGGTCCCTATTAGAAAATCCATATTTCTGACTTAGTTGGCTAAATTACATCAAGATCTCGCCCTCGAATAAATCTCCCAAATGAAAGATTCCCTAATTCTCCCATAGCTTAAAGCCAGTGTCTATTGCCCCAAGTTTAAATCCTTGGGCTCCCACCAATGGGATAAACGGTGAGGTCTTAAGCTAATTGCCCTTGTATTGCCTCATTATCCATCAGGCACTCACTGTATTTAAAATGATTGGGCTCTTACACTGCTCAGTCATGGATTTCATCTTATCCATGTTTCCTGTAAAATATCCTGTCCTAGTTCCCGATTTCAAGTCCTACAGGTTAACGAAGGGACATCTCAACTGTGAGGCTTCAATATCAATCCAAATTGACTCGGACTCCCCACCCTCCCACCCCATGCCCAGTCACTCACATATGCTAACAAATCGCTTCCTTGATATCTCTTCAAGTCCGGAAGGTCCACCCCCAACCAAGTCCTGCAAAAGCTGCAATTTGGTAAATTTAATTAGCGGGCAGCTGTGACACCATATAAAGGACCCGAGCCAACCATTGAGTCTCTGTGACACTCATCTGGGTAGCAACAATGGGAGCATTCTCATCGGGTACAGCAGGCGAGGAAGAACATTCATTTTAATCAGGGCCACTTGGTCCAACCATGATAATGGTAACTCCTCCCACCGCTGCAAATCCTGTTTTATCCTCTCCAGAAGTTGTGCATAATTAGCTTTATACAGCTGGTGGAAGGCAGGGGTAATAAAAATTCCCAAATACTAAAAACCTTTAGGCAACCATCTAAACAGGAACTGCATTCCATCCTTTAGATCAGGCACCTCCACTAATCCCCCCCAATGGATGGCTTCCGATTTTGTGAAGTTGATCCTGTAGCCCGAAAAACTGCCAAATAAATTAATGTTTTGAATCAGTTGAGGAACTGACTCCTCCGGATTGGCCAAGAACAAAAGGACATCATCAGTGGATAGGATGATCTTCCCCCCACCCACCCCCCCATTCCCACCCTTGGCGCCACGATTTCAGGATCCCTCCTGATAGCCTCAGCTAATGGTTCACTTGCCAAGGTAAATGACAGCAGAGATAGAGGACACCCCTGTTGACAATCTCTCCCAATGTTAAAGTTATCTGACTTAGTACCGTTTATGATGCTTGCTGCCTTAGGATCGTTATACAATAGTGCCACCCACCAAAATCTCCCTCAGGCAAAGTGCTGTAGGACCCCAAATAGGTACAGCCATTCTATCTGGTCAAATGTCTTTTCTGCATCTAGGGAGACCACCAAACCTGGGATCAATCTTTGCTGGTATACCCCCACGATGTTCAGTACCCTCCTGATATTGTTGGACGAACTACGGCCCTTGATAAAACCTGCCTGATCTTCTTTCATATGTAAGGCAATACCTTCTCCAGCCTCAGGGTCAGTACCTTTGACAGAATTTTAAAGCCTACATTCAACAGTGAAATGGGTCTGTATGAAGCACGTTCTTTGGTGTCTTTCCCCTTCTTTAAAACGAGAACAATATTAGCCTCCCTAAGAGAGGGCAGAAGGCAATCCTGAATATATGACTAGCTATACATCCCCAAAAATGGCTCCACCAACACATTTATGAATTCCTTATAAAACTCACTCAGGAATCCATCTGGTCTGGCCCAGGTGCTTTGCCACCCTGGAGATGCGTTATTGCTCCCTGCACCTCTTGCATCATCATAGACACATTCAACAGGGCGACCTGTTCCGCATCTATACTGGGGAGGTCCAGGCTCCCAAAAAAGGATTGCACTCTTGCTGTACTGTCTTTGCCTCCCTCTGACTGATATAACTCTGCATAGTGTTCCCTAAGTCTAACATTGATCTTCTTCAACTCATGGGTAACTGTTCCAGCCTTCTCTCTAACAGACATAATGGTTTGGGAAGCATTTATTTCCTTTCAGCCAGATATGCCAGATACCTACGTGGCTTATCTCCAAATTCAAACCATCTTTGTTTAGCGAAGGAGGCCTCTTTTTTGCCACCTGTGTGTGTAATGAGTGAAGAGCTGCCTGAAGGGCCGTGACCCGCTGCAGCTTGACCAATGAAGGCCTGTTATAATATGCTTCCTCAGCTATCTGCAGCTGGGTCTCCAGCATCCGCTGCTGTTCGTCCATCTGCCTCCTTATAGTTGTTAAATATTAAATGATCAGGCCTTGTAAATATGCCTAGGTGGCCTCCCAATGGATTACTGGATTACTGGTCATACCCGAGATGATATCCCAGAAGGCCCTGAACTCTCTTGTAATGTACTCAGCAAATTTGATGTCCCTTAACAGGAATGGGCCCACCTTTTCCTTCTTAAGGCTTGACAGGGCCTTTTTTCTTTTTATTGGGGGAATGGTTCCCTTTTATGTTCCAGGTACACCACCTGAACAAATCACTATCCTTGGTCATCCAGGGCAATCCGTGGTTTCCCAAGAGGAGGAAGCTTATCTGAGGTGTGGCGAGCAAAAAATACAATAACTCTATAAAATCTAAAAACTCCTTCTATAAAAACCACTACAACTAAAAAAACTAGCCACTACATTTTACGTAAACATACACCCATATACTCCCCAATTCACTAGCGATCTCTCCCCTTGCCCCGAGGGGGAAATCCTCCCAGTCCTTACTACCATCCTGGCTCCTTCCAGCTGAGGCCATGCCTTAGTCCCAGACAATTCACAGATAAAGAGAACAACAAAATTACATTCCAAGAGTTAACAATGGATGCTCACCCTTGTCCCCTCCACACCTCTTCTCCATACATCTTAGCCACAAGTATAGCCATCCCCAATCCAAAAAATAGGAAGGACAGCAGCAAAAATAAATCCCAGACAATAACCAACTGACTGAAAGGATGAATGAATCAGGTTTGACACCAAGGCAGTACAAAAGCTATAAAACCGATGACCACAAAAGAGGGAGCAAGGAGAAAAATAAGGGCAGAAAAACTAAAGAAAAACTATACCATTGTCCGTAACGGTGCCCTCACCTCCTCACTCCCAACCCGAGTCCTTTATTTGAAGAGTTCACAATGTCCTTTGCCCTTTCTGCTGAATCAAAATGATATACCATCCCTCCGTGAGTGAAATGCAAGACCGCTGGGAACCTGAAGGAATATTGAATGTTCAGATCCCTCAGTTTTCTCTTAACTTCATCAAATGTCTTTGTTTTCTTAACGATGGCTTCTGAGAAGTCTTGAAAAAACAATATTCTTTAGCCTTTGGATCTCTGGCTGTTTCGATCGCTAACTGTTTTTCTTTATAATGCTGGAGTTGCACTTGGACTGGGAGAGCCACTTCTCCAGGACCCCAATGTGGTCCTCGCCATCCTCGCACTCCGGGAGCCCCACAAGCTGGAAGTGTTTGCTTCTACTTTTGTTTTCCAGGTTGTCCACTTGTTCCTGAAAGACCCGGACCTGGTTTTCCAGTGTTCGGATCCTTCCCCCTGAGACCTCTGCCGTGGTCTCTGATGCCATGGTCCTCTCCTCCGCTGCCTCTACTCTTCGGTCCAGTGTTTAAATCTCCTGTTTATGCTTTTTCAGCGTGGCAGATATTGGCTCTACCACTGCTTCAATCTTTTGTCGGAGTTTGGCGAACTCTGAGAGTAATGGCTGCTGCCCCATTAAATCCACAGGGGCTGCCCTGGGAGTTTGAGTAATGGCTACGGGCACTCTTGACACAGTAGGAAAGTACCCTGCCTGCTGTACTCCTTTCACCCCTTTTCCTTTATTCACCTTCATCCTGATCTTAAAGCTGCCAAACCACCATTTTAACAGCTCCAGATGTTCAGTAGGGCTGGTTAACGAGGGGGGAGGGGTGGTAAATGTCCACCTTGCCGGGGGTATGGCACAGAGCCCAGCACAGCAGACTACTCAGATGGCTGCCATCTTGGATCCCATCACTAGTGGTTTTATAGAAATGTAAGTAGCTTCTTGTCTTGTGCCACAAAACCATTGAATATTCTTTGCAATGAGTCTGCATGGAACATCAAGCCATCATGTCAGATTAGGCAAGGTCTTGGCTTGATAGATTTAAAAAGTGCAGCTAAAACTCTCCATGGGAGATGTTGCATTGATCTTACACTCTTACCTGGTTTTTTAATTATTTCAGATCTGTTCAGCTTAGTACTCTGCAAATTTATTTTGGCATCTTTAAGGGTATCTGTCCAAGCTTTAGACCTGTTTGAGCTATGATAATTTTGCTTACTAACTACAATTGCATCATTGCATGTTAACTTTCAGTTCGAGGAATTCATTTATGGGTCACCATCTTGAGCTGACAAAGCACTGGGATCTTTCTGACACTTCATGTTTAGAATCACAGAATCATAGAATCTCGACAGAGAAATCAGAGATGTTACACGACCCGAAACATCACAGAGGAGGAGGAGGAGGAGGACCAAGTTGTGGTCCATGAAGGCACCAACGACTTAGGCTGGCAGAAATTCAGTGAGCAACAGTGGAAGCTTAGAGGTAGAACAAACATAGAGTTGTTATGTCTGGTTTGTTGCCCATGCCACATGCGAGTGAAGTGAGGAACAGGGAGAGAGCAGAGCTGAACATGTGGCTGCAGGAGGGAGGGTTTTGGATTCTTGGATAAGTGGAGCTCTTTTTGGGGTAGGTGGGACCCCTACAAACAGGATGGTCTTCACCTGAATCAAAGGGGGTACCAATATCCTGGGGGGAATTTGCTAATGCTATTCGGGAGGATTTAGACTAATGCAGCAGGGGGATGGGAACCTGAATTGTAGTTCCAGTGTACAGGGGGTTGAGGGTAGTGAGGTCAGGGACAGGCTTACAAGGTCGCGAGATGGCACCGGCAATCAGGATGTTGGTTTGAAATGGGTGTACTTCAACACCAGGAGCATCCGGAATAAGGTAGATGAAATTACTGCATTGTTGGTACCTGGGATTTTGCGGCCATTTCAGAGATATGGCTAGAGGAGGGACAGGAATGGTTGTTGCAGATTTTGGTTTTCAGCAAGAACAGAGATGATGGTGAAAGGAGGGGGGTGTGGGGAATGGTGGTGTGGCATTGTTAATCAAGGGTAGTATTACCAAAAGCTGAGAGAACATTTGAGGCCATATCCACTGATGTAATTTGGGCTGAGGTTAGAAAGAGGAAAGGAGAGGTCACCCTGTTGGGAGTTTTCTATCGGCCTCTGAATAGTTCCAGGGCTGTAGAGGAAAGGGCAGCAAAGATGATTCTCGATAGGAGCAAGAGTAACAATGTCGGTGTTATGGGGGATGTTAACGTTCCCAATATTGGCTGGGAATACTATAGTTCAAGTAGTTTAGATGGATCAGTTTTTGTTCAATGTGTGCAGGAGGGTTTTCTGACACAGTATGTAGACAGGCCAACAAGGGGTGATGCTACATTGGATTTGGTACTGGGAAATGAACCCAGTAAGGTGTTAGATTTAGAGGTAGGTGAGCACTTTGGCAATAGTGACCGCAATTCAGTTATGTTTACAATAGCAATGGGCAGGGATAGTTATATACCTCAGGGAAGGAGGTATAACTGGGGGAAAGGCAATTATGATGCAGTTAGGCAAGATTTAGGATGAATAGAATGGGGAAGGAAACTGTATGGAAAATAAGGAGCATGAAAGCATGGGAGGGTTAAAGCATGAAAACCACTAGCAATCTGTGGTTTTTGGAAGGCAGGATGGGATAAAAATAATGGATTGCTCTTACACCAATTAGTAGAATACAGTTAAGGCTGAAAGGACACTTTGGCGAGATGAGATAACAGTTAGTAGTTTCCCTGTGAAGTGTCATTATGACAAGATTGGGACCATAAATATTTGGGACATGACATTAAATATCTAATTAATAGTTAGTAGAGTCAGCTTGAGACAGGAATAGATGGGATAGCTAAATATCTATCATGACAGGTTAGTCTGGAATGGAAGATCACTGTAGCAGAGGTGATAACAAATATCTAATCATGACATTAGGAAAATATTAAGTCGGGACTGGAATGAAAGACCATCTTTGCAAGAATTAGCACTAAATATCTAACTGTGATATTAGAATAACATTAAGTAGAATGTACAACTAAAGAGATAATGGGAACTAACATCACTGGTTTATTGTGGAGCTAGAGTAAGGTACTTTGATTAATATAGTTGGACATGTTGATAAGCTAACAGAAACATGATAAAAAAATATAAAAAACCACAGACGCTGAGGTTCAGGGGCATTCGAGAATCTGCTTTCGCAGTGTCACGGTTTTTTGTTTGCAAATAAAAGACCTACTTTTTGAAGAACTCTCTATGTCTCCTGGTGATTCTCTACATTTTCTCCATGACAACTGCAGGGGATGGACACACTTGAAATGTGGAGCTTATTCAAGGAACAGCTACTGCGGGTCCTAGATAAGTATATATCCATCAGGCAGGGGGGTCGTTGTTGAGAGAAGGAGCCATGGTTTACTAAAGAAGTTGAAGCTCTTGTCAAGAGGAAGAAGAAGGTTTATGAGAGGATGAGGTGTGGAGGCTCAGATAGGGGTGTGGAGAGTTAAGTTAGCCAGAAAAGATCTAAAGAGAGGACTAAGAAGTTCCAGGAGGGGACATGAGAAGTTGTTGGTGGATAGGATCAAGGAAAACCCTAAGGCTTTCTATAGGAATATCCAGAATAAAACAATGACTAGAGTAAGATTGTGGCCAATCAAATATAGTAGTGGGAAGTTGTATGTGGAATCTGAGGACATGGGGAAGAACTTAATAAATACTTTTCATCAGTATTCACATTGGAAAAGGGCAATGTTAATGTGAATATAGAGATACAGGCTACTAGATTAAATGGGATTGAGGTTGACAAAGAGGAGGTTTTAGCAATTTTGGAAGATCTGAAAATAGCTAAGACCCTGGGCCAGATAGGATTTATCCTTGGATTCTCTGGGAAGCCAGGGAGGAGATTGCAGAAACTTTGGCTTTGATCTTTATGTCATCACTGTCACCAGGAGTAGTGCCAGAAGACTGGAGGATAGCAAATGTTGTCCCCTTGTTCAAGAAGGGGAGCCGGGACAATCCTAGTAATTATAAGCCAGTGAGCCTTACTTCGGTTGTTGGAAAAGGTTACATGAGATAGGATTTATAATCATCTGGAAAGGAATAATTTGATTAGGGATAGTCAACACGGTTTTGTGAAGGGTAGGTCGTGCCTCACTAACCTTACTGGATTCTTTGAGAAGGTGACAAAACAGGTGGATGAAGGTAAAGCAGATGATAAGGTTCCAAGCAGTAGTTTATTGCACAAAATGCAGAGTTTCAGGATTGAAAGTAATTTTGTGGTTTGGATCAGAAATTGGTTAGCTGAAAGGAGACAGAGGGTGGTGGTCGATGGGAAATGTTCATCTTAGAGCTCAGTTACCAGTGGTGAGCTGCAAGGATCTGTTTTGGGCCACTGCTGTTTGTCATTTTTATAAATGATCTGGATGTGGGTGGAGAAGGATGGGTTAATAAATTTGTGGATGACATTAAGATAGGCAGAGTTGTGGATAGTACCGAAGGATGTTTTGGGTTACAGAGGGACATAGATAAGATGTAGAGCTGGGCTAATAGAGTGGCAAATGGAGTTTAATGCTGAAAAGTGTGAGGTGATTCACTTTGGTAGAAGCAACAGGAATGCAGAGTACTGGGCTAATGTAAGATTCTTGGTAGTGCAGATAAGCAGAGAGCTCTCGGTGTCCATGTACATAGATTCCTGAAAGTTGCTATCCAGGTTAATAGGGTTGTTAAGAAGGTACATGATGTGTTAGGTCTTATTGGTAGAAGGATTGAGCTTCAGAGCCATGAGGTCATGCTGCAGCTGTTAAAGAAAACGCTGCTGCGGCCACACTTGGAGTATTGTCTGTATTGTTGTATTGTACAGTTCTTGTCACTGCATTATAGGAAGGATGGGGAAGCTTTGGAAAGGGTTTAGAGGAGATTTACTCAGATGTTACCTGGTATGGAGGGAAGGTCTTATAAGGAAAGGCTGAGGGAACTGAGGCTGTTTTCATTAGAGAGAAGAAGGTTGAGGGGTGACTTAATCAAGACGTATAAGATAATCAGAGGGTTAGTTTGGGTGGACAGTGAGAGCCTTTTTCCTCAGATGGTGAAGGCTAGCATGGAGGACATGGTTTTAAATTGAGGGGTGATAGATATAGGACAGATATCAGGGGTAGTGTCTTCACTCAGAGAGTAGTAGGGGCATGGAACTGCCTGCCTGCAACAGTAGCAGAGTCGCCAACATTAAGAGCATTTATATGGGGATTGGACATACATATGGATAATAATGGAATGGTGTAGGTTAGATGGGCATCAGATTAATTTCATAGGTTGGTGCAACATCGAGGGCTGAAGGGCCTGTACTGTGATGTAATGGTATACATTCTATGTTGTATCTTACTGTGAGGAAGCAGGCCATTTGGCCCCTCAGTCCTCATTGAGCCTCCAGTTTACTTAAAGCTCTCCTTCAGCAGTCATCATTCCAACAATCATAAACCATTTATGGGGTGGCACGGTGGCTCAGTGGTTAGTACTGCTGCATCACAACACCAGGGTTCCAGGTTTGTTTCCAGTCTCGGGTGACTGTCTGTGTGGAGTTTGCACATTCTCCCCATGTCTGCATGCGCTTCCTCCTACAGTCACAAAGATGTGCAGGTCAGGTGAATTGGCCATGCTAAATTGCCCGTAGTGTTATGTGCATTAGTCAGAGGGAAATGGGTCTGCGTGGGTTACTCTTTGGAGGGTCGGTGTGGATGTGATGGGCTGAAGGGCCTGTTTCCACAGTGTAGGGAATCTAACCTAATTTATCACCTTGACATCAGATAGTGCTGACCTGTCGTATAGTGTGAAGGGAGTCATCAGGAATATCATCCCCCATCTCTCCAGCAATCTGTACAGGTTTGCTTTCCTGTACTTACATGCAAAAGGAAACATCGTCTGCTATTCGAGTCCGTGTTGACATGTTTGCTTTTCTTTTACATTGTGCTCTTGCTATTCATTCCATGCTCCAGCCTCGAATTTTCTGCTGCTTCTTCTGCAAAAACAATTTCCTTTTCTTCATTATGCTATTCTTTCCTTTTCTTCATTCATGATGGAATGTTGGCATTGCTGGTGAGACCAACAAGCATAGCTCATCAATAAATGGCCAGAGGGGCAATTAAGGGTTAACTATATGACTGTGAGTCTGGAATGACACGTCGCCCACACCAAGTAAGGACGGCAGATTTAATTCCCTCAGGGACATTAGTGAGTCAGATGTACTTTTACAACAATTGACAATGGTTACCTATTTGTAATTAGGCTAACTTTTCATTCCATATTTGTATTCAAAAGACCTGGATTGTTTACCAATGTTATGCAAAGTGTCATAATTTCTCCCATTAATACATTCTAGCTAATGACTGACTACCTCAGAAATTCTGAGCATGCTGCTAGTTTCTTTGATTAGAGAATATTTTCTCTCCTCTGAGCAGTTGTACTATCACAGTGGGATCTCTGATTTTTAAAACGGTCTTCCATCTGATGAGTTCACATTTTAGTTGTTCACAGTCACAAAATTCAGCCAGATAACTTAGTGTAGTTACATACTGAACAATATTTTCCCTTTCCTTCTGACCTCTTACTAAATAGATATCCTTTATAAATAACAGTATTAGAGGGTTAAAAGTAGATCTTTAAAGCCTTTTAAATTTCTCCAGTGATGTCTAGCCTGCAATATAGCTTGCGGTACCCTTTCTCCAGCACTGATAACAGAGTTGTCACATTTATTTATTGAAGTTTTCTGTTCAACTTTCTGATTTTCTCATAATTTGCCACTGCGATTGGAAGAAGTTACACTTCTGTTTCGAATCAAATTCTATCTTCACATGAGCAGGGACTAGAAAATTGAAAGCCATAATGACTTATCCATCGGTACATAACTGCAAAGTGAAATTTTAATTGATCGTTAATGGCTCTCTTATAGTTCTCAGAATCCATTCAATTTCAGCTGTATACATGTAGCATTATGTTCAATGGACTAGTTTTAATGACTTCTGCCTTCATGCTTCAATACAGAAAATAACCACATCAAACCATTCACATAAGACAGAAAGTCTCAGTATGACAGCGACTGGGTACAAATGCATTTCTTGAAACAACATTTTCCCTGAGTTCTGACTTGTAGGAAAGTGAATATTCATTGCAGTGGTTGCCTGGCTTGTCTCATCTTTGTCTCTGTACAGTAGCCCAAGGAGTCATAAAGATGGTCAGATGTTGGATGGGCTTCTGAGATACAGCCACTTCCTGTTGAGTGTGTTATCCATTTAATCACATACTAGGTCAGCAATTACTGCCCATGCCTAATTGCTCTAACTTCCTTTCATACATGTTAATATAGCAAGACTCTGACCTGTCATTCCTTGCCCTTTCCATGGTAACATGTTCCCACTTGACTTACAAAGACAGAAATCTATATTTTATGAGCAGGATAAGTTCAGTTCCCACTGATAGATTGTTGGTACTGCTGTCTGGCCTGAGTTTGACAAGTTTGTTAAATTCCCTGACCAGGAGTTGCAGATGCTGGAGATCAGAGTCAAGAATGTGTTGCTGGAAAAGCACAGCCAGTCAGATAGCATCCGAGGAGCAGGAGAGTCGATATTTCAAGCGTAAGCTCTTCATCAGGAATGTGGGAGGCCGGGGAGTGGGGTTGAGGGGGATGGTTGGGTGGGAGCCCAAGGGGGCTGAGAGATAAATGGGAAGGGAGGGAGTGGGGCTGCATGGAAGGTAGCTGGGAACACGATAGGTAGATGAAGGTGGTGGTGATGGTGATAGGTTGGAGAGGAGGGTGGAGTGGATAGGTGGGAAGGAAGATAGACAGGTAGGACAATTCAAGAGGGCAGTGCCAATCTGGGATAAGGTGGGGGAGGGGAGATCAGGAAACTGGGGAAATTGACATTATTCCGTGTGGTTGGATGGTCCCAAGGTGGATGATGAGGCGTTTTTCCTCCAGGCGTCGTGTAGTTAGGATTTGGGTTGTTTAGTGCGTGTGTCCCAGAGATGTTCTCTGAAACATTCCGCAAGTTGGTGTCCTGTCTCCCCAATGTAGAGACCATCTGTTCACCTTCCTTCTCTCCCACACCTCAGTGTGGGAGAAAGGTTTAAACAAGACATGAGATGCAAGTTTTTTGATTAGATTAGATTAGACTTACAGTGTGGAAACAGGCCCTTCGGCCCAACAAGTCCACACCGACCCGCCGAAGCGCAACCCACCCATACCCCTACATATACCCCTTACCTAACACTACGGGCAATTTAGCATGGCCAATTCACCTGACCCGCACATCTTTGTGACTGTGGGAGGAAACCGGAGCACCCGGAGGAAACCCACGCAGACACGGGGAGAACGTGCAAACTCCACACAGTCAGTCGCCTGAGTCGAGTTTTTTTACAAGAGACTGGTTCATATGTGAATGAACTGACTGAGGTAGTGGTGGATGCAGTTATGGATACCACATTCAAAAGACAATGAGATAAGTACATGAATAAGAAATATTTGGAGGGATATGGGCCAAGTACAAGCAGGTGAGACCAGTTTAGTTTGGGAACATGCTTTTGCCTGAAACATGGATTTTCCTGCTCCTCAGATGCTGCCTAACCTGCTGTGCTTTTCCAGCACCAATCTAACCTCGATTCTGATCTCCAGCATCTGCAGTCCTCACTTATACCTAGTTTGGGAACATGAGGGTCAGTGTGGACTGGTTCCACTGCAGTGTTTGTTACCATTCTGTAGGCCTCTATGACTGAAACTGCTGCTGATTGAAGCCTTGTGGGAATTGATAACTTGTAAGTTTACAAAGATGCCCAATGATGTAATCTGGGACCAATACATCAGAAGAAGTGATTGCATAGTTGAAGGAAAGTAGACTGCCTTGTGAAGGTAATCTTAGCTCGCAAAAAGAGACAATTGCGTTCTGTCTGTAAAATAATGTTTCTTCACTACAGGAACACAACCACAGTTTCTGGAAAAGCCAATAACTTCCAAACTCAATTTTTCTTCAAGGTATCAGCAAAGAACTATTTCGAACCATTGTACCCTAAAGGTGGCAATGCAAGTCAATAGAATGGTCAAGAAGGCATACGGCATACTTTCCTTCATTGGATCGGGGTATTCAGTACAAGAGTTGGCAGGTCACGTTATGACTTGACAAGTTGTATAGGACTTTGGTTTGGCCACATTTGGAATACTGCATACAGTTCTGGTCGCCACATTACCAAAAGGATGTGGATGGTATTAGTAATAACATTAGCAACTTTGCTGATGATACTAAGCTGGATGGCAGGGTGAAATGTGAGGAGGATGTTAGGAGATTACAGGGTGACCTGGACAGGTTAGGTGAGTGGTCAGAATCCATGGCAAATGCAGTTTAATGTGGATAAATGTATGGTTATCCACTTTGGTGGCAAGAACAGGAAGGCAGATTACGACCTAAATGGAATCAAATTAGGTAAAGGGCCAGTAGAAAGAGATCTGGGTGTTCTTGTACACCAGTCAATGAAGATAATCATGCAGGTACAGCAGGTAGTAAAGAAGGCTAATAGCATGCTGGCCTTCATAACAAGAGGGATTGAGTATAGAAGCAAAGAGGTTCTTCTGCAGCTGTACAGGACCCTGGTGAGACCACACCTGGAATACTGTGTGCAGTTCTGGTCTCCAAAGTTGAGGAAAGACATGCTGGCTATTGAGGGAGTGAAGCATAGGTTCACGAGGTCAATTCCTGGAATGGCGGGACTACCTTATGCTGAAAGACTGGAGCGACTGGGCTTGTATACCCTTGAGTTTAGAAGACTGAGAGGGGATCTGATTGAGACATATAAGATTATTAAAGGATTGGACACTCTGGAGGCAGGAAACATGTTTCCGCTGATGGGTGAGCGCTGAACCAGAGGACACAGCTTAAAAATACGGGATAGACCATTTAGGACAGAGATGAGGAGAAACTTCTTCACCCAGAGAGTGGTGGCTGTGTGGAATGCTCTGCCCCAGAGGGCAGTGGAGGCCCAGTCTCTGGATTCATTTAAGAAAGAGTTGGATAGAGCTCTCAAGGATAGTGGAATCAAGGGTTATGGAGATAAGGCAGGAACAGGATACTGATTAGGAATGATCAGCCATGATCATATTGAATGGTGGAGCAGGCTCGAAGGGCAGAATGGCCTACTCCTGCATCTATTGTCTATTGTCTATTGTCTATTGTCTACTTTGGAGAGGGTGCAGAGAAGGTTCACCAGGATGTTGCCTGGTATGGAAAGTGCTAGCTGTGAAGAGAGGTTGAGTAGATTAGGATTATTTTCATGAGAAAGTCAGAGGTTGAGGGGGGACCTGATTGAGGTCTACAAAATCATGAGAGGTACAGACAGGGTGGATAGCAAGAAGCATTTTCCCAGAGTGGGGGACTCAATTGCTAGCAGTCATGAGTTCAAGGTGAGAGGGAAAAGGTTTAGGGGAGATATCCGTGAGAAGTTCTTTACACAGAGGGTGGTGGGTGCCTGGAATGTGTTGCCAGTGGAGGTGGTAGAGGCGGGCAGGATAGCGTCATGTAAGCTGTATCTAGACAGATACATGAATGGACAGGGAGCAGAGGGATACAGACCCTTAGAAAATAGGGGGCAGGTTTAGATAGAGGATCTGGATTGGCACAAGCTTGGAGGGCCGAAGGGTTTGTTCCTGTGTTGTAATTTTCTTTGTTCTTTGTTCACCTGTATAATTTTCATCCCCCACCTTAACAATAAAAGCAAGTAACTTGTTTCTTGTTAAGCTGTGAGTGATCTTAGTACATGGAGCATCTTTAGAAATTATCCTTTTCAGTCTTTGTGCGCTAGCTTGTGCAGGGACTGTGTGTTTTGTTATATGTATAGTTTGTATATTGTGGAGATAATCATTTATCCTTTCTTTTGATTTTGAATTCACATATAAACCTTTTTGTGTCTGTTCTTTGAAATCACAGTACCCAAACAATTTCAGTACTGCTCGAAATACATCTTGCTGTGGTCAGCTGAGAGGTGAGAAAAGAGGGAGGATTATCCCACACATCCCATAACAAGCCTCTGATTACTAAGTGGCTTGTGTGTACCAGATGTTTTTTGACAAGGATGTAAGCTGAAAATGTGTTGCTGGAAAAGCACAGCAAGTCAGGCAGCATCCAAGGAGCAGGAGAATCGACGTTTCGGGCATGAGCCCTTCTTCCTGCTCCTTGGATGCTGCCTGACCTGCTACGCTTTTCCAGCAACACATTTTCAGCTCTGATCTCCAGCATCTGCAGTCCTCACTTTCTCCTGACAAGGATGTAAAGTCATTATCATAGAGTCATATACCAGGAAAACAATGGAAGCATAACAATAGACAAGGCTAAGCCATTCCATAGCGTGTTGCTGGAAAAGCACAGCAGGTCAGGAAGCATCTGAGGAGCAGGAAAATTGATGTTTCGGGCAAAAGTCCTTCCAGCATTTGCAGCCCTCAGTTTTGTCTCGGCCATTCCAAAACCAATAGATCAGTCCTAAGCACTGCAGTATTGCCACATCCAGATGTGAATGATGGTGGGCAATTAAACCGCTAACAAAAGATAGAGATTTCACAAACATCCCTTTTCTAGATAATGGAGGAGCCCAGCACATGAGTGGAAAAGGCAAGGCTTATGTATTTACATCCATCATCAGCAAGAAGGGTGAATGGATGATCTATCTAGCATTATCCTGAGGTCCTGACCGTTGTAGATGCCAGTCTTCAATTGAGTCAGTTCATTCCTAGTGATGTCCAGAAATGGATGAAGGCATTGAATTTGGCAAAGGATAAAGGTGTGAAAATGCTGTGCAATTGTGCTGAAGATTTGTGCTCCAGAACAAATGCACTGTATGGTCAAGCTGTTTCTGCACTGCTCCAACACTTGCATTTGTCTGACAATGTGGAAAGTTATTCAGGTGTGTCCTCTGCTTAAAAAGAAGAGTAAATTCAACCCAGCTAATTATTAGTCTACTCTCAATCATCTGCAAATTGATGATGGGGTTGTTGATAGTGGTACTTGCAAAAGAATAATGTGCTTACTAACTTTAAAGGTTAGCGTAAGGTGTTGTGTTCCAGATATAATTCGATTGGCCTCTCGACATTAAGCAACACACTTTATTCACACACTTTGCTCCTGACCTCATTACAGCCTTGGTTCAAACATGGATAAAACATATGAGTTTCAGAGGGGAGATGAGAGCGACTATCCTTGACATCAAGGCTGCATTTGACTGAATATGTCATCAAGGAACCCTAACAAATCTGCAGCCAATGAGAGTCAGAGAGAAAACTCTCTGCTAATTGGTGTCATTGTACAAAGGAAGATGGTAGTGATTGTTGGAGGTCAATCATCTCAACTCCATTACATCACAGTGGGGAATCCTCAAGGTACTGTTGTAGGCCCAACAGTCTTCAATGCTTCATTGATGGCCTTTCATCCATTGTGGTAAAAAGTGGGAATGTTTGTTGATTATTGCACGATGTTCACCACTGTTTAAGAAACCTCAGACACTGAACTAGTTCCAGCCCATATGCATTAGCAGTTGGACAACTTCAGGCTTGAGATGTGACAGGATTATGATTTGGGTTAAGGTTATGTTAACCACTACGTGTCAGGTACTGACTCCACTATCCTTTGACGATATTGATTTGACAATATTCCTTTGAGGTTTGATACCTTTACCATTGCTATCAACACCTTGGGCATCATCATTGACGAAAACTGAACTCGGCGAACCATATCAGCACAGTGGCTGGAAGAGCTGTTCAGAGGCTATGCATTCTGTGGGGATAACTCACCGCCTTTCTCCACGGTGCCTGTCCACCATCTTCTACAACAAAGAAGCCAGGTGTGTGATGAAAAACTCTTTACTTGCTGGGATGTTTGCAGCCCCAACAACACTCAAAAGAAACCTCAGCACCATCTCAGGTAAATCAGCCTGGTTAATTGGCACCTCATTCACCACCTTCAATATCAAACCTTTCACATGGTAGCAGTGTGTATCATCAAAGATGCACTGCACTGACTCACTAATGCTCCTCTGACAGCACCTTCTAAACTTGCAATCGCTCTCAATAAGAAGGCTGCAGGTACATGGGAACATCACCACTTGCAAGTTTCTGTCTAAGCCACACAACATCCTGACTTGGGGAAATATATGAGAGTTCCTTCAGTGTCATTGGGTCAAAGTCCTGAAACTCCCTCCCTAATAGCACTGTGGGTGTCCCTACACCCCGGTACTATGGGGCTTTAAGCTGGCAGCTCACCACCCCTTCTCTGGAGTATTTACACAATAAACACTGACCAACCAGCAATGCCCACATCCCACAAACAAATCAAACATGTCAACAACCACACATTTAGATCCTTCCCCCAAAAAGTCATTGATACAGATTGTAAATAGATTGAGGTCTCAGTACAGATCTCTGTGGCAGTCCATTATTTAGAGCTTTCCAACCCAAACAATGAGTCATTTATTCCCATTCTTGGTTTCCTGTTAGCTGACCAATCTTCCATCCATATGTAATGTATATGTACAAATAAAATGTATAATTTCTTTCCATATGTAATATCCATATATGCTATCCATATATCAGGTGTTCATATCTCCTGTGACATCTGAGCAAATGCCTTTTGAAAATCTAAGTACCCCTATCTTCAGGTTCCCTTTTATTCACATTGCTAATTATTTCTTCAAAGAACTCTAATAATTGAGTTAAACATGATTTCCTTTCCAGTAAATGAAGCCAACTTTGCCTGACCACGTTCAGATTTTCTAAGTCTCCTGCAGTAATCTACTGAATAATAGATTGTAGTAGTTTCTCTTGGACAGATGTCAGGCTATCTGTCCTGTTTTGGAGATTCCGGAGTTGGACTGGGGTGTACAAAGTTAAAAATCACACAACACCTGGTTATAATCCAACAGGTTTAATTGGAAGCACTAGCTTTCAGAGCGCTGCTCCTTCATCAGGTATCTGCCCTGTAACTTCACGTCTTCCTCATTTGTTTAATAGTGGACTCACATTCACTATTTTCTAATCTGATAGATCCTTTCCTGAACTCCAAGGAATTTTAGAAAGTTAAAACTAATGCATTTAATATCTAGAAGCATATGTTGGTTATGTTCGTAATATTCTCTGTGTTGAATAGATGAAAAGTGCTGCTCACTCAGCTGTTGATCAAGCAATTATTTCTCTTGTTGAGTTAAAAATTGTAAGCCAGGATTTTATATTCTTAAACCTAAAACTAACTGAAGTAACGTTGTTTGTTGAAAAGGTCACAAACCATGTGCACCTTTAAAAATATTTTAGTAAACAACTGAAAAGTTATCAATTTCCAACCTACATACGGTATTTTCTTCACTATCCAAGATAATGATCATTGAAATGGAACTTTTAAATATCAAACAATTGTTCCAACATGACTATGGAGCAAAGTTGGGGATGAGAAAAACATCAGTCATTCTATTCAAGCTTAGACATCTAGTTATTGCAGGCGATGTCTGGTTTATCTTCCTGGGACTTAGACTATAAATGCGAGGTGCTGCATTTTGGGCAAGCAAATCTTTGCAGGACTTATACACTTAATGGTAAGATCCTAGGGAGTGTTGCTGAACAAAAAGACCTTGGAGTGCAGGTTCATAGCTCCTTGAAAGTGGAGTTACAGGTAGATAGGATAGTGAAGTTTGGTATGCTTTCTTTTATTGGTCAGAGTATTGAGTACAGGGGTTGGGAGGTCATGTTGCGGCTGTACAGGATAATGGTTAGGCCACTGTTGGAATATTGTGTGCAATTCTGGTATCCTTCCTATCAGAAAGATGTTGTGAAACTTGAAATGGTTCAGAAAAGATTTCCAAGGATGATGCCAGGGTTGGAGAATTTGAACAGAGGCTGAACAGGCTGGGGCGAGGAAAGGATAAATAGACAAAGTATTTTCCCTGGAATCGGGGAGTCCAGAACTCGAGGGCAAAGGTTTAGAGTGAGAGGGGAAAGATATAAAAGAGACCTAATGGGGCAACTTTTTCACGCAGAGGGTGGTACGTGTATGAAATGAGCTGCCAGAGGATGTGGTGGAGGCTGGTACAATTGCAATATTTAAAAGGCATCTGGATGGGTATGTGAATAGGAAGGGTTTGGAGGGATATGGGCTGGGTGCTAGCAGGTGGGACTAGTTGGGTTGGGATATCTGGTCAGCATAGACGGGTTGGATCGAAGGGTCTTTTTCCATACTGTACATCTCTATGGCTCTATGACTAGTGGAGTGGATTGCCTGCCCTTTATTGAACATGTCCAATGTCATGAGTACAGAGAGAGAGAGAAACATGAATAATATAGTGAAAATGCTCTTTGTGTACTGTGAAATTTGACTTCACAATCCAGGATTCATTTTCAAAGCTAGCAGAGAGTCAGGCTTTCCTTGGATATACTGAATTTAACGTGTAGCAGTGCAGAATAGAAATTCACTTTGCTTCAAGGGTTAGAAAAAATATAAAGTGGCAGAAAGCAAAAAGTAAATAAATTGTTTTATTTTTATCACACTTTACTGTGAGTCTGAGAAATATTCAAAATAGTTCTGTGAAATGAAGTACTTAGAAGAACAGTGTACATACAGACTGCACATAGGAGAATGCCTTTGGGAAAATCCAGTATCTCTCAAAACCGCACTAAAATATCACTCTAGTTTGTGCATGGTTGTTCTGGACAGTGTGTTAATCAGTACACTAGATCAAAAAAGAGTATTTCATCAAATTCTTTGAGATTCTTCAATAGAATTAGCCCGCTATGATAAAACCATGAACTTTCTTCAAAAATGGAACAGAAATTGCTGAAGAAACTCAGCAAGTCTGGCAGCATCTGTCGAGTGGAAAATATAGAGTTAACATTTCACATTTGGTGACCTTTCATCAGGACTTCCTGGGAAATGATTGTATCTGTATTAATGATGGACAGGGAGTGGGGTCTAAGGTTGGGGGGGGGGTGGGTGGAAGAGTGAGTACATTATATGTAGACAGGGTCGAGAGAGAGAGAGAGAGAGAGAGAGAAGAGGCAATCAAAGCGCTGAATCGGGAGGGAGATAAATGCTGAAGGGGTGCTAACAGAAAGTGTAAATAGTTGAGAATAGGTGAGTATGTGGAATGAAAATAGAACATAGAACACGTAGAACAATACAGTATAGAACAGACCCTTCAGCCCTCGATGTTGCGCCGACCTGTGAACTAATCTAAGCCCATCCCCCTACAATATGCCGCTATCATCGTGTGCTTATCCAAGGATTGTTTAAATCTCCCTAATTATGGCTGAGTTAACTATATTGGCAGGCATTCCACTCCCTGAGTAAAGAACCTGCCTCTGACATTTGTCTTAAATCTATCACTCCTCAATTTGCAGGTACGCCTTCTCGTACAGGCTGACATCGTCATCCTAGGAAATAGACTTTTACTGTCTACCCTATCTAATCCTCTGATCATCTTGTATGTCTCTATCAAATCCCCCTTAGCCTTCTTCTTTCCAATGAGAACAGACCAAGTCTCTCAGCCTTTCCTCATAAGACCTTCCCTACAGACTAGGCAACTCCTGGTAAATCACCTTTCCCAATACTTCTACATCCTTCCCGAAATATGGCGACCAGAACTGTACACAGTATTCCAAATGCAGCCGCACTAGAGTTTGTATCGTTGCAGCATGACATTACGGCTCTGGAACTCAATCCTTCTACCAATGATACCTAACACACTGCATGCTTTCTTAACAGCGCTATCAACCTGGGTGGCAACTTTCAGGGATCTATGTACATGGACCCCAAAATCCATCTGCACATCCACACTACCAAGAATATTTCCGTTGACCCAGTGCTCTGCCTTCCTGTTATTCTTCCCAAAGTGAATCACCTCACATTTAGCTGCATTGAACTCCATTTGCCACCTCTCAGCCCAATTCTGCAGTTTATCCAAGTCCTTTTGCAACCTGTAACATTCTTCCAAACTGTCCACTACTCCACCGACTTTAATGCCATCTGCAAACTTACTAATCCATCCACCTATGCCTACGTCCAAGCCATTTATAAAAATGACAAACAGCAGTGGTCCCAAAACAGATCTTTATGGCACACTATAGTAACCGGACTCCAGGCTGAATATTTTCCATCGACCACCACTTGCTGCCTTCTTTCAGAAAGTCATTTTCTAATCCAAACTGCTAAGTCACCCTCAATCCCATGCCTCTGCATTTTCTCCAACAGCCTACCATGTGGAATCTTATCAAAAGCTTTACTGAAGTCCATATATACCATGTCAACTGCCCTACCCTCACCTACATGCTTGGTCACCTTCTCAAAAAACTCAGTGGGGTTTGTGAGACATGAAATCAAATTGTTGCTTGCTAGATGATCATAAATCCTATCTCTTATACTCCTTTCCAAAACTTTTACTACAACAGCCATAATGCTCACTGGTCTATAATTATCTGGGTTATCTCTACTGCTGTTCTTGAAGAAGGGCACAACATTTGCAATCCTCCAATCCTCTGGTACTAAACCTGTAGAAAATGACAACTTAAAGATCAAAGCCAAAGGCTCCAACACCTCCCCCCAGCTTCCCAGAGAATCCTCGGATAAATCCCATCCGGCCCAGGGGACTTGTCTACTTTCACTCCTTCTGGAATTGATAACACCTGTTTGTAACTAACCTCGATCCTTTCTAGTCGAATATCTCATACCTCATTCTTCTCCTCTACAATATTCTCCTTTTCTGAGGGAAAACCGATGAGAAATGTTCATTTAGATCCTCTCCGATCTCCACAGGATCCACACACAACTTCCCACTTCTGTCTTTGACTGGCCCTATTCTTACCCTAATCATCCTTTTATTCCTCACATGCCTATAGAAAGCTTTAGGGTTCTCCTTTATTCTATTTGCTAAAGACTGCTCATGTCCTCTCTTTGCTCTTCTTAACTCTCTCTTTAAATCCTTCGTAACTGATCTGTAACTCTCCATCGCCTCATCTGAACCATCCTGCCTCATCAACACATAAGCCTCTTTTTTTCTTCTTAACAAGAGATGCAATTTCTGTAGTAAACCACGGTTCCCTTACCTTATCACTTCCTCCCTGCCTGACAGGGACATACCTATCAAGGTCATGCGATATCTGTTCCTTAAACCAGCTCCACATTTCCATTGTCTGCATCCCCTGCATTTTGCTGCCCCATTCTGTGCATCCTAAGTCTTGCCTAATCACATTCTAATTGCCCTTCTCCCATCGATAACTCTTGCTCCGGGGCACATACCTATCTCTTTCCGTCGCTAAACTAAATGTAACTGAATTATGGCCATTTTCTTCAAAGTGCTCACCTACCACTAAATCAAACCACCTGGCCTGGTTCATTACCAAGCACCAGATCCAGTGTGGCCTCCCCTCTTGTCGGCCCTTCGACATACTGTGTCAGGAAACCCTCCTGCACACATTGGACAAAAACTGATCCATTGGACGTACTAGAGTTATAGCATTTTCAGTCAATGTTGGGGAAGTTAAAGTCCCCCATAATGACCACCCTGCTCCTTTCACTCCTACCCAGAATCATTTTGCTAATCCTCTCCTCTACATCCCTGGAACTCTGCAGAGGCTTATAAAAAACACCAAGCAGTGTGACCTCTCCTGTCCTGTATCTCACCTTAGCCTACACTACTTCAGTAGATGAGTCCTCGTCAAAAGTTCTTTCAGCCTCCATTATACTGTCCTTGACTAACAAGGCCACACCTCCCCCTCTTTTACTGCCTTGCCTGTTCTTAATGAAAGATCGAAACCCTGGAACCTGCAACATCCATTCCTCACCTTGCTCTATCCATGCCTCTAAAATGACCACAACATCGAAGTCCCAGGTACCTATCTTATCTACCTTATTTGAGATACTCCTGGCATTGAAGTAGACACACTTGAAACCAACTTGCTGTCTGCCAGCACATTCCTGTGACTGTGAAATCCTGTCCATGTCTTTTCTATTTTCATCCTTCTGTACACTGGAACTACACCTCAGGTTCCCATCCTCCTGCTGAACTTCCAGAAGATGTGGTGGATGCAGGTACAGTTACAATGTTTAAAAACAATTTGGATAAGTTCATGAAGAAGAAATGTTTGGAGGGATATGGGCCAAGTGCAGACAGGTGGGACGAGTTTAGCTTGGGATTACAGTTGGCATGGAGTGGTTGGACCGAAGGGTCTGTTCCCATGTTATATGACTCTGTGACTCTGTGGCTGTGTTGGGAGCAATCCATCCAAAACAGGACCTGGGGACACTGGGGCAGGGTAAGGAACATGGAGGAGAGTGTTCATACTCTAAACTTGTTAAACTTAATGTTGAGTTTTGAAGACTATAAAGTTCTTAGGCAGAAGAGGAGACGATGTTCCTCCAGTTTGCAGTGAGACTCACAGGAGCACTGCAGTGTGCCTGAGACAGAAATGTTAGCCAGGGAACACAGGGTTGTGTTAAAATGGCAGGCAACTGGAAGCTCAGGGTCATTTCTATGGACAGAGCATAAATGTTCCACAGCTATTATTTCTTCGTCAACTGCTTCAGAAATAAGATTTCCCACATTCACTGTTTTGCATTATCAATCTATTTTATAGACTGGACAATGAAATCAAATATCAACACAGAAAAGAACGATTAGTCCATTACTGGGCACTGACAAATGATCCGAAGGGAATAAGCACGGAAAATGTTAAGATCTCTGAGGAGATTTCCAATATTTTCAATAAATCATGCTCTGTGGTAAAACAGAAAATCAGGAGAATCTTCAGTTACCAACAGTAAGCCAATGTAACAGCTCCAGCAGCAGATAGTAGCACAAATAAACATCAGTTTAATCAGAACTGAAAATGTATCGCTGGAAAAGCGCAGCAGGTCAGGCAGCATCCAAGGAGCAGGAGAATTGACGTTTCGGGCATGAGCCCTTCTTCAGGAATGAGGAAAGTGTGTCCAGCAGGCTATGCTAGACACACTTTCCTCATTCCTGAAGAAGGGCTCATGCCTGAAACGTCGATTCTCCTGCTCCTTGGATGCTGCCTGACCTGCTGCGCTTTTCCAGCAACACATTTTCAGCTCTGATCTCCAGCATCTGCATTCCTCACTTTCAGTCGAATCAGAGGCTTGTTTTAGGATTTGATACTGATAATGATATCGATATTGTGGGTGGCACGGTGACACAGTGGTTAGCACTGCTGTCTCACAGCGCCTGAGACCCGGGTTCAATTCCTGACTCAGGCGACTGACTGTGTGGTGTTTGCACGTTCTCCCCGTGTCTGCGTGGGTTTCCTCCGGGTGCTCCGGTTTCCTCCCACAGTCACAAAGATGTGCGGGTCAGGTGAATTGGCCATGCTAAATTGCCCGTAGTGTTAGGTCAGGGATAAATGTAGGGGTGTGGGTGGGTTGCGCTTCAGCGGGTCGGTGTGGACTTGTTGGGCCGAAGGGCCTCTTTCCACACTGTAAGTAATCTAATCTAATTTAATTTGGGAGTTTACATCAGAATAGTAGCAAAAAACAAGTAGGTGAAGAAATTATTTGGTACAGAGCAGTGGAGGAAAGTATTATGCAGAATCTCATAGACAGTGAGTGGTATTACTTGTACAATGGGCAGAGTGCAATACTGAGTGGATTGCTTTAGCAGCTATGCCCATTACTCCAGCTGAGTGCTGTTTTTGTTAACAGATTTGCTAGTCAGTCAGCCAGTAGGGACACTGGTTGTCTTTTGGCTGTCTTTAATATTTTCAAATTTTGATCACATGCTTAAGGACAATATGCATTTATTTGCCCATTTTTTTTAACGACTTGTAGGTGGGACTAGTTTAGTTTGAAAATATGGCTGGTGTGGACCAGTTGAAGCAAAGGGTCTGTTTCTGTGTGACCCTATAACTGAAAGAAAACTTCCTGATTCTGTCCCAGGGATTTTGAAGTAAATACTGTTGAGTTTCATATTGGCTCCGAAACAGTTGAACTTCCAGTCAGTGAAGTTTGTATATGATTGCTTGCTGCATTCTTGTTGCATTTTCTTATTCAAGTCTTAACCAAGTTTGAACATAAACTTTGCTAAGTGAAAGTAATGGTCAGAATTTCGCAGAGCAGTGTGACAGGAATACACTGAAGCTTCCTGAGACATTTATGCCAATTGTTTCGTTAGTGAACTATGTCATCAAAGTCTCGTTCACATAGAACATAAAACCCAGCACAAAATAAGCACAAAAAGCTATCAGGCATGGAGGAAAGTAACAAACATACATTAAATATAAAACTGGAAGTTTGTAGGCATCACACTAACGGTTGTGTTCATTAGACACACTGGGAGAGAATTTTGTTTGCTGGACTCCGTTTACAGATGTGCTGCAGAGACTAAATCAGCTCTCTAGGGGACAGGCAGTTTAATCTGTGCAGCTTGTGTGGCTTGTGCATTGTTCTTCAATAAAGTCAGTAAGCAATACTTTACGGATGGCATGGTGGCTCAGCGATAAGCACTGCTGCCTCACAGCGCCAGGGACCCGGGTTCGATTCCAGCCTCTGGCGACTGACTGTGTGGAGTTTGCACGTTCTCCCCGTGTCTGCGTGGGTTTCCTCCGGGTGCTCCAGTTTCCTCCCACAGTCCAAAGATGTGCAGGTCAGGTGAATTGGCCATTCTAGATTGTCCAAAACTGAGAGATGTAGTCCATGAGCCTTGCTGAGGTGAGTGTGCTGTGTCAGAGTTGCAGAGAGAAGTTTGAGGTAATCAGCCTTGTAGAGTACATTATTACAATCATAAACTTTGCTCTGCTTTGCACTTCATCCAGAACCCTGCACAGGCCCGGATGAAGGGCTCTGGCCCGAAACGTCGAATTTTCTGTTCCTTGGATGCTGCCTAACCTACTGTGCTTTAACCAGCAACACATTTTCAGCTCGGAACACTATCTCAGCCCATGGTGGCTGAGGCTGGAGACAAAGTCTTCTTTGTTGGTCAGCAATGACAGCACTGCTCCCCTCTCCACATCCCCATCCACTAGCACCTCCTGGTCCCTGGGGATGGTGAGGAGGTAACCCACCTTTTCTGGGCTATCTCCTTGGGGGTAACAGGGCAGGACCACAGTGTGAAGAGCAATTCCTGCCTTGCTATGTTTGAAATGGTATGAAGCCATGGATTAAATATGGCACCAGTGGTTGTAAACATCACAAAGTCCCAACATTGATGAGTGCTTCTGCCTCTCGTATGATGCCTGGCTCTGCCTTAAGGCCATATCATTTAGCACTGACCTGAATTTTGCTGAAAAACCTGCACTGATAAAACAGCCTCCGTACAACACAATACCAATTTCATGTACAAAGGCTTAACAAGGTGAAATGAAAGTATATTAGTGTTTCCAGTGGACTCTAATTCAGAAGATTCAGATTCCCATTCTGATCATGTGGATTCATCTCTGGCCACAGCACCTCGTGGAATTTAAATGTAGTGAATGAATCTGGGATATAAAACTTATTCTCAGTAAGTGACCATACATTTATCATTATTTCGATGTAACAGCCCATCTGGTTCATTAATATCTCTTTGGGAAGGAAATCTGCCATGTTAATTGGTCTGGTCTACCTGGGACATCTGATCTGTGGGAATATGGGTGATTCCTAACTGCCCTTTAGTAAGCTGCCCAGTTCAAATTTTGGCCCTGCAGGTCAGGATGCATTGGCCATGCTAACTGGCCCATAGTGTTAGGTGTGTTAGTCAGAGGGACGTGGATCTGGGTGGGTTACTCTTTGGAGGGTCAGCGTGGATCTGTTGGGCTGAATGGCCTGTTTCCACACTGCAGATAATCTTTAAAAAATACTGTGTGAGTGGCACAGCTGGACGTTCATGATGCTGCCTCGTTCAGAGGAAACGTGTTAAGTTGCAGCATGACACAAATTAATTTCTCCCCTCACACTATGAATTAAAATACAACAGGGGAGATTTTGCAATTGCTCTTCAAATTTTTATTGCAAACTATTTTGAAATCAAGGTGTTTTAAAGATGTAAAAAAAACCTAATTGGTTTCAGTGGGAAGAAATGAAACAAATTGCTTGAAACATTTCACAAAACACTAGAAATAAAACTTCTGAGTGAATTTACAGCCCTTTCAGTGCAGGTGGAAATTCAGAAAATCTGTGTGAGCTACTCTTTTATCTCGGGATTCCTTTTACTCAGGGCATTATTTCCAGAAGGTCTTTGGCAGACGCCAAAGAGAAGGCTCCATAAGATAAAAGCCCAAGGGGTTAGGAACAAGGTACTGTCATGGTCACAGGATTGACCCTTTAGAACTGAGATGAGGGAGAATTTCTTCAGCCAAAACATACCAGAATCTGTGGAACTCAGTACTGCAGAGGGTTGGGGAGGCCAAGTCATTGACTGCTTTAAGGCAGAGATAGGTAGGTTCTTGATTAGTAAGGAGATCAAGGGTTACAGGGAGAAGAATGTGGTTGAGAAACATATCAGCCATGGTTGAATGATGGAGTATACACTGTCTGCCAAATGCTTAATTCTGGGCCGATATCTTATGGTCTGATGGTCAATAGCAGAATTAGATTGGATTCTCTACAGCGTGGAAACAGGCCCTTCAGCCCAACAAGTCCACACCGCCCTCTGAAGAGAAACCCACCCAAACCCTATATTTACCCCTGATTAACACACCTAACACTGTGGGCAATTTGGCATGGCCAATTCACCTAACCTGCACATCTTTGGATTGTGGGAAGAAACCAGAGCACCCGGAGGAGATTCACGCAGACCCAGGGAGAATGTGCAAACTCCCCACACAGGCAGGTGGGAATCGAAGCCAGGACCCTGGTGCTGTGATGCAGCAGTGCTAACCACTGAGCCACCTACCATCCCATATTCTAGAGGTTTTATGGAATCAATGTAAACATTTGAGAATAGTTGGGCGTAATGCAAATGGGTTTAAGTTTGGTCCTGGGACATGGGGTACCATAGGATACAATAATTGGGACGTATTGTGCTTGGGTCAGAAGCAGCATAGAGTCCAAGGTTTTTGTCTCTGCTTTTGGTCTTTGTAAATCTTTGAAATAAAATGTCCTTTTACTGCTTTATTCTTCCATAGGATGTGGGCATGAGTGTGGACAGGACCAACATTTGAACTGGGCTAAAAGGGCAGTTAGGAATCACCCATACTCTCACAGATCAGATGTCCTAGGTAGACCAGACCAATTAACATGGCAGATTTCCTTCCCAAAGAGATATTAATGAACCAGATGGGCTGTTACATCGAAGTAATGATAGATGTATGGTCACTATTACTGAGAATAAGTTTTATATCCCAGAGTCATTCACTGACATTTAAATTCCACGAGGTGCTGTGGCCAGAGATGAATGATCAGAATGGGAATCTGAATCTTCTGAATTATAGTCCACTGGAAACACTAATATGTTTCAATTTCACCTTGTTAAGCCTTTGTACATGAAATTGGTATTGTGTTGTATGGAGGCTGTTTTATCAGTGCAGGTTTTTCAGCAAAATTCAGGTCAGTGCTAAATGATATGGCTTAAGGCAGAGCCTGGCATCATACGTGAGACAGAAGCACTCATCAATGTTGGGACTTTGTGATGTTTACAACCACTGGTGCCATATTTAATCCATGGCTCAATGCCATTTCAAACATAGCAAGGCAGGAATTGCTCTTCACGCTGTGGTCCTGCCCTGTTACCCCCAAGGAGATAGCCCAGAAAAGGTGGGTTACCTCCTCACTTCATCCCCAGGGACCAGGAGGTGCTAGTGGATGGGGATGTGGAGAGGGGCGCAGTGCTGTCATTGCTAACCAACAAAGAAGACTTTGTCTCCAGCCTCAGCCACCATGGGCTGAGATAGTGTTCCGGGCCTGTGCAGGGTTCTGGATGAAGTGCAAAGCAGAGCAAAGTAGGAGGAAGGTTTATGATTGTAATAATGTACTCTACAAGGCTGATTACCCCACACGTCTCTCTGCTATCTCTCTCTGTAACTCTGATACAGCACACTCATCTCAGCAAGGCTCATGGACTACACCTCTCAGTTTTCTGTGCATCTTACTCACCAGTGGCTCTCACTCACCTCTTCCTCCCAAACTAAAATCCCTCCCTGCCCTCTGTGTTTCTTATTTATTCATTGGGACTCCTTATCTCTGCTCAAGAATCACCACTAATAGCTAACTTCGATCATCCTAAATCCCTTCTTTTGTCTAATTGCAGGAAGAATTGACCCATCCCTTTGACTGGAACTGAACAAACCCTTGACTGACTGTGGTGATACCCCTGACTGAATGTAATCCCTTTTAATAAACCAGATGGGCTGTTACATCAAAGTAATGATAGATGTATGGTCACTATTACTGAGAATAAGTTTTATATCCCATGTGTCTTTCAAATATGATCAACTGATTGAAATACATGCAGTGCGTTTGCTGTGTAAGTTGCTGGCACATATTGTGGATGTAATGATGACATAGCACAGTGTGTGCATGTCCTTGACTGTTCAGTGCTCCAGACTCTAACAAATTGTGTCCTCTTCTTGTGTCCTAAAGACAATGTAAACTACCAGGAGGTGGCAGCTTTCAAGTTAACACAAAGAGAGTAAAAGGAGAAGCGAAGAACTACTCAATGCATCCTGTGTAGATAAATGAAACATGTGTATGTCCTTTCGGGCAAAATAACTTGGGATAAGTATGCAAGTTGTAAATGTCCTTGCAGCCTGAAATAAAGTCCAGAAGGCTGCATTCATCTGGAATCAACCACAATGATGTTGTGAGGCTGTTGGTTCACTGAAACCTACTGCATGGATGAGTGTTGTGAGAGAGTGTTTCATTCATTCCTGATGAAGGGCTTATGCCCGAAATGTCGAATTTCCTGTTCCTTGGATGCTGCCTAACCTGCTGTGCTTTAACCAGCAACACATTTTCATCAGAGAGTGTTTGCAGACAAGGAAGAAGCTTATATTTCAATAATGACATAAAGAGGGAAGAGGTAGTTTACAAATATAATCGATAACACATTGAGAAAGAGGAGAATCCATGATGAAGCTGAAACAGGTTCTGAATGTGACTGTCGATGTAATATTCTGGGATTTTAAATTCCTTCCAATCTTTTCCAATTACTGTTTAAATTTTGCACAGAAGAACTTATAAGAACAGATATACAGACCATCTCTATTTAAAACAAAGTTTTATTCAAATATAGGAAAGCATAATACTGAGGACATATTATTTGTCAACAGGACAAATCTGCAGTCATTCAGCGACCAGGAAACATTATTGTGCTATAGGTGCAGATTACTGGATAGATACTGCAAAACATTATCAAATTAAAAATAAAAACAATTGCTAATTTTCTTTACAAGATACATTGCTGGGTGAATTTACACAAGGGACAATCAAGAGACGATAATGTTGTCGAGGAGAATACTGAGATACAGGCTACTAGACTTGGTGGGATTGAGGTTCACAAGGAAGAGGTATTAGAAATCCTGCAGCGTGTGAAAATAGATAAGTCCCCTGGGCCGGATGGGATTTATCCTGGGATCCTCTGGGAAGCCAGGGAGGAGATTGCTGAGCCTTTGGCATTGATCTTTATATCATCATTGTCTACAGGAATAGTGCCAGAAGACTGGAGGATAGCAAATGTGGTTTCCCTGTTCAAGAAGGGGAGTAGAGACACCCCAGGTAATTATAGACCAGTGAGTCTTACTTCAGTTGTTGGTAAAGTGTTGGAAAAGGTTATAAGAGATAGGATTTATAATCATCTAGAAAAGAATAATTTGATTAGGGACAGTCAGCACGGTTTTGTGAAGGGTAGGTCGTGCCTCACAAACCTATTTGAGAAGTAACCAAACAGGTAGATGAGAGTAAACCGGTTGATGTGGTGTATTGGATTTCAGCAAGGCGTTCGGTAAGGTTCCCCACAGTAGACTATGGTACAAAATGCGGAAGAATGGGATTGTGGGAGATGTAACAGTTTGGATCAGTAATTGGCTTGCTGAAAGAAGACAAAGGGTGTTGGTTGATGGGAAATGTTCATCCTGGAGTCCAGTTGCCAGTGGTGTACCACAAGGGTCGGTGTTGGGTCCACTGCTGTTCGTCATTTTTATAAACGACCTGGATGAGGGCGTAGAAGGGTGGGTTAGTAAATTTGCAGACGACACTAAGGTCGGTGGAGTTGTGGATAGTGACGAAGGATGTTGTAGGTTACAAAGAGACATAGATAAGCTGCAGAGCTGGGCTGAGAGGTGGCAAATGGAGATTAATGGGGACAAGTGTGAGTTGATTCACTTTGATCAGAGTAACCGGAATGCAAAGTACTGGGCTAATGGTAAAATTCTTGGTAGTGTCGATGAGCAGAGAGATCTTGGTGTCCAGGTACACAGACCCTTGAAAGTTGCCACCCAGGTTGACAGGGTTGTTAAGAAGGCATACGGTGTTTTAGCTTTTATTAATAGAGGATCGAGTTCTGGAACCATGAGGTTATGCTACAGCTGTACAAAACTCTGGTGCGGCCGCATTTGGAGTATTGTGTACAGTTCTGGTCACCGCGTTATAAGAAGGATGTTGGAAGCTTTGGAAAAGGTGCAGAGGAGATTTACTAGGATGTTGCCTAGTGTGGAGGGAAGGTCTTACGAGGAAAGGCTGAGGGTCTTGAGGCTGTTTTCGTTTGAGACAAGAAGGTTGAGAGGTGACTTAATAGAGATATATAAGATAATCAGAGGGTTAGATAGGGTGGACAGGGAGAGCCTTTTTCCAAGTCTAGTGATGGCAAGCATGAGGGGACATAGCTTTAAATTGAGGGTGATAGATATAGGACAGATGTCAGAGGTAGTTTCTTTACTCAGAGAGTAGTAAGGAAATGGAATGCTTTGCCTGCAACGGTAGTAGATTCGCCGACTTTAAGTACATTTAAGTCGTCATTGGACAAACATATGGACGTACATGGAATAGTGTAGGTTAGATGGGCTTCAGATTGGTATGACAGGTTGACACAACAGCGAGGGCTGAAGGGCCTTACTGCGCTGTAATGTTCTATGTTCATGGCAACATTGGAGCTGTGTTTCAGTGTGGTTACTGAAAGTACACAGCTCCCACAAAATACTACCCATTGTCACCATATCCTTTCAGTCTGACATTGTGTTGATGAAAATAAGCTTAATTTTTTTTTGGTTGGAAACATACAAGGTCATCTTTAAAAATGTCATTGAAGTCGACTTCAGAGTGATGTGAGTGGGGCAAAGTGACATCCAATTCACTTTGCTCTCCTTTCAATAGGATACAGCATTGGATAGTATTCATACTTAAAATACACACATTCTAAACGCTGCACTTTGGATGCTGCCTGAACTGCTGTGCTCTTCTAGCACCACTGGTCCAGAATCTGGTTTCCAGCATCTGCAGTCATTGTTTTTACCTTCTTAAACCCAGTTTAATGTATGAGTTCCTACTGCCGCAGGCAGTAGAGATGGAGTTAATGGATGGGAGGCTGGTTTGTGTGATGGACTGGGCTGAGTTCACGCTCTCTGTCATGTCTCGTGGTCTTGGGAAGAGCACTTGCTGTACCAAGCTGTGATGCATCCAGACAGGATGCTTTCTATGGTGCATCTATAAATATTGGTAAGAGGCATTGCGGGTTATCGAATTTCCCTTGCCTCCTGAGGAACTAGGTGTGCTTTCTTGCCTGTAGTGTCAACATGAATGCACCAGGGCAGATTGGTGGTCACAGTTACTCCGAGAAGCTTGAAGCTTTCAAATCCCTCCACCTCAGCACTACTCAGAGAGGGTGGGGATGACACAGAGTGTTACCAGGACCACGTTCATTGCCCATGTCCAATTACCCTGGAGAAGTTGGTGATGAACCAGTTTCTGGAGTAGGACAGAATGGTTTGCTGGGCTGCTTCACAGAGTCAAACAATCACAAAAATGTCCAGCACAAGACAGAAAAGCAGATTTTTTAAAAAAAGGGGCATTCTAGAATTAGCTGGGTTTTTACACGCATCCAGTGTTGAAACATTAACTCTTTTTTTCACAGACAGTGTGAGACCAGCCATCTTCCTCCAGCATTATCTCGGTTTCTTTCAGATTTCCAGCCTCGGCGATAATTTGTTTTTATTGGGACCTGTTAGTTTCAGGGTCACCACTATATTTTTTATCCAATTAGCAGAATTTAAATTCCCCAGGTGGGCTGGTGGGATTGTGAGCTCCCGTCCCTGGCTGACCAGACTGTAAACATGACCAACCATGCGGCTGTGGGAGAGACAGAAACAAGCAAACATGTTCCGGGGGGGTAAAAAAAAACAGGTATTGCTGGAAAAGCTCAGCAGCGAATTTGGAGAGAAAGCAGAGTTAATGTTTCTGCTGGAACGGCCCTTCCTCGGAACTGGGCCCACACTCGGGGCATTTTGGAAATGCTTGAAAGCAGGATAAAGCCGCAGTCAGTGGGTTTTGTGGGGAATGCTTTGGGCTACATTTGCATCAATTAATAGCACAGAGCAGCACCAGGAATGCTGGAGCAACTGAAAACAAAAAGTGAGCCTTCTTCAAACTCTGTTTGCCTTTGGATAGAAGGTGCCGGCTGTGCTGAGTGTCATTGTGGGTTGGTTGAGTGAGCTCTCCCCCTGGTTGGTGTATAGGAGCAGGAGGCAGGGAGGGCTGTGTCTGCTTCCTGCTGTGTGCTGGCAGCGTGCCGCTGTTGCCTGGAGACAGTTTGTTACACCGGCCCAGCTGATGGTGACTGGAGACCAGCTCCCAGGGGTGGAGCGGCTAGGGGGAATGCTGTGTTCACCACAATTCACTCCAGCAGAGAGAGAGAGTTCCCACTCGGCTTGTTATTCCCCAGGCAAACCTCGGTGGAACCATGGCTTCTCGGAGTGCCGGGACCCTCATAACTAACTACAATGCGACATACATTCCTCCTGCCTTAATGCCAGGGTAAGGTTAATGAAACAAAAACAGAAATTGCTGGAAAAGCTCTGCAGGTCTGGCAGCATCTGTGGAGAGAAATCAAAGTTAACGTTTCGGGTCCAGTAACCCTTCCTCAGAAGTTAAGTCCTGTTGAGTTTCTCCAGCAATTTCTGTTTCTGATTTCCAATATCTGCAGCTATTTTGTTTTCTTTGAAAAGATTAATGAACCTTGAGAATATTCGATATCAAGACTTGTGTTGATTGGGGTGTCCTAGAAGTATGACTGAGGAGACCACAGTGTTATTGCTTAACATCACTCAGGCTCAGCAATCCAGAGCTGAAGTGAGAATTTGCACCGATGCAGAAGTAATACAGCCTCAGCAGAAATGTTTTGTCACTTCAACCCCAACCCCCAGGTCTGTTATAAAAGATATCTTTCTGTTTATATATTTTATGGTTTTGTTTTCAGATAAACAACAGTTTGCTATGTTAAATCACGAATCATTTCTGTTTCAGTTCATAATGCTTCGGAAGTTACACTTGCCCCGAGGTCTCCAGGGGATCAGTCATTTCCACACTCAGCCAGATTTGTCCTGAGGTAGAATTATAGTTGCACAAAAATAAAACCACTTGCCCTCCCATGGCATTAGGGGCAAGGCACTGGCATGGAATGGGGATTGGCTGACTGGGACAAGGCAGAGAGTGGGGATAAAGGGGTTCTTGTCAGGATGGCAGTAGACTTGCACAGGGGTCAAGATCAATATTAGATTTGAAATTAGAGGTTCATTCTGTTCCTGTGTTTGGGCGCACCTACTGTACTGGCCAGCCAACAGATACTTGGATTGGATAGCCTGACATCTCACCGCCACCAAACCAATGCTGGCCTACCACTCTTTATTTCCCAGTTTTCAACGGTGAGGGGAAATGTTTGTAAAATAATGACAGAAAAAAACCAATCATTTTTAAACTACCCTTATGTTTCTTTTCTCTCCAGCATTGCACACAACAGTTTCCTGGAGATTAATCTTTACTTTCTGGAGAATTCAGGTCAGTCCTGGATGGTTAGCAGTCCTAGCAGTGAATAATTGACAATTTGATAAGACAATCTCAAATGGGCTCAGAGGGGCGTGTAAGAGTTTCTTGTGATGGCATCCTTATGTCTGGGCTAAATTATCCAGGCCCAAATCCCACCTGCAACAGAGCTGTGTCCATTCTGTTGATAAAATGGTCTCAAATGTTGATTTATACAGTACAGACCATCATGTCTGCACCTTCTCATTTGAACAGCAGACCATTTCCCAGCTCTTTCCTTTTTTATTGCCTTGGTCAAACTCCCTTTTGATAATTGCTATTAAATAGGTTCCTACCAGCCTATCAGGCAGTATACCCTGAAAACAGCATAAATAAAGAGAAATTGTCTAAACCCTTTCAAATTTTGAGAACCTGCAAGAAATCTCCTCCTGGTTTTGTCTACCGTAAGGTGGGGGGGGGGGGGGGGGGGGGGAAGGGAAAGGGAAAGCAACAGGAAGTATGGTGATAAATGAAAAGGGAAACAGCAGATTAGTATGTGTGCAGGAGGGTTTAAGTTCAAGGCAGACTATGAAAGAAGCAAACATGAAGGGTAACTCAGGAGATATTAGAGATGTTGTGAATCATGATGGTAAGGAAACGAGCATAAGAGCACTTTACCTGAATTCTCGTAGCATTCGGAACAAGGTTGATGAGTTAATGAAACAAATCATCATGAACTAATATGATTTGATAGCCAACATGGAGACATGGTTGCAGAATGGCCATGACTGGGAATTAAATACCCAGGGGTACCAGACTATTCAGAAGGACAGACAGGAATGCAAGGGAGGTGGGGTAGCTCTGATATTCAAGGACGGCATCAGGGCTGTGCTGAGAGATGAGACAGGTTCTATGGAACATGAGGTCGAATCCATTTAGGTGGAAATTAGGAATTCCTAGAAGAAAAAGTCACTGATAGGTGTAGTCCATAGGCCATCACATAATAACATCACATTGGGGTGGACAATCAACAATTAATGCCTGCAAAAATGGTATGGCTATTATCATGGGGAATTTTAATCTGCATGTAGATTGCTTGAACCAGCCCAGTCAGGGTAGCTTTGAGGAGGGGTTTGTTGAGTGAATCCGTGATAGTGTTCATGAACAGTATGCAATGGAACCGATGAGGGAGCAAGCTATGTGAGATTGGGTCCTGTGTAATGAAACAGGAATAATTAATGACCTCATAGTCAGGGAACCTCTCGGAAGGAGGGATCATAGTATGGTTGAATTTAAAATACGGATGGAGAGTGTGAAGATAAAATCCGATACTAGGGTCCTGTGCTTGAATAAGGGGGCCTATGATAGAATGAGGGAGGATTGGCTAAACTAGACATGAAACAGAGACTTTGTGGTGGGACAGTTGATGAGCGGTGGAGGACCTTCAAAGCAATTTTTCAAAGTGCTCAGCGAAAGTATATTCCAGTGAAAAGGATGGACTATAAGAAAAGGGATAATCTGCCATGAATGTCCAAGGAAATATGGAAGACTATCAAAGTAAAAGGGAAGGCATATAAAAGGGCCAAAAACAGCAGGAATCCAGAAAGTTGGGAAACTTTAAAGGTCAACAGAAAGCCACAAAAGGAGCTATAAAGAAAGGTAAGATAGAACATGAGAAAAATTAGCTCAGAATATAAAGACAGATAGCAAAAGATTCTATAAATATATAAAATGAAGAAGAGTGGCTAAAGTAAATGTTGGTTCTTTAGAGGATGAGAAGGGGCATTTAGTTACGGGATATGATGAAATGGCTGAGGCAGCAAATAGGTATTTTGTGTCAGTCTTCACAGTGGGAGACACTAATAACAGGCCAGTAAGTGACAGAGAGACAAAGGTAAGTAAGGACCTGGAAACAATCATTATGATAGAAGAGGTCATGTTAGGCAAGCTAATGGAGCTAAGGATAGATAAGTCTCATTGAATCCCAGGGAACTAAAAGAGATGGTGAGAGAAATAACAAGTGAACTAGTGATAATTTGCCAAAATTTGCTGGACTCTGGAGCAGTTCCAGCAGATTGGAAATTAGCAAATGTGACACCACTGTTTACAAAGACAAGCAGACAAAAGATGGGGAATTATAGACCAGTGAGCTTAACCTCTGTAGTGGGGAAGATGCTTGAGCCTATTATCAAGGAAGAAATAGCAGAGAATCTCGAAATAAATTGTCCCATTGTACAGATGCAGCATGGGTTCATGAAGATCATGCTTCACATATCTTTTGGAATTTCATGAAGATACTTCAAGCAAGGTAGACAATGGGAACCCAATGGAAGTGGTGTACCTAGATTTTCTAAAGGCCTTTGACAAAGACTGCACATGAGGCTGCTGCATGACATAAGAATTCATGGTGTTGGGGAAGAGTATTAGTGTGGTTAGAGGATTAGTTGACTGACAGGAAGCAAAGAGTGGGAATAAATGAGTGTTATTCTGGCTGGCAATCAGTGCTGTTCCTCAGGGATTGATGTTGGCAATGTAATTATTTACAATTTATATTGATGATTTGGAGTTGGGGACCATGTGTATGGTGAAAGTGAGGACTGCAGATGCTGGAGATCAGAGCTGAAAATGTGTTGCTGGAAAAGCGCAGCAGGTCAGGCAGCTTCCAAGAAGCAGGAGATCCTGCTCCTTGGATGCTGCCTGACCTGCCGCGCTTTTCCAGCAACACATTTTCAACCATGTGTATGGTGTCAAAATTTGCTGATGACACTGAGATGAGTGGCAGAGCAAAGTGTGCAGAGGACTGTGAAACTTTGCAGAGGAACATGGATACATTGAGTGAGTGGTCAAAGGTCTGACAGACAGAATACGATGTTAATAAATGTGAAGTTGTGCATTTTGGTCGGAGTAACAGTAAAAAGGATTATTACTTGAACAGTAAAACGTTGCAGCATGCTGTTATGCAGAGGGACCTGGGTGTCCTTGTGTATGAATTGCAGAAGGCTGGTCTGCAGGTACAACAGGTAATTAGGAAGGCAAATGGAATTTAGTCCTTCATTGCTAAAGGGAGGTAATGTTACATCTGTACGAGGTACTCCTGAGGCCACACCTGGAGTACTGTGTGCAGTTTTGGTCTCCTTACTTGAGAAAGGATGTCCTGGCACTGCAGGGAGTGCAGAGGAGGTTCACCAGGTTGATTCTGGAGTTGAGGGGGTTGGTTTATGAGTAAATACTGAGTAGACTGGGATTATATTCATTGGAATATAGAAGAATCTTATAGAAACATATGAAATTATGAAGGGAATTGATAGAATAGAAATAGACAGGATGTTTCCACTGGTAGGTGAAACTAGGACAAGAGGGCATGGTCTCAAGATTAGAGGAAGCAGTGTTAGACCAGAACTGGGAAGGAACTTCTTCACCCAGAGGGTTGTTAATCTGTGGAATTCCTTGCCCAAGAATGTAGTTGACACGACTTCAGTAATCACTTTTAAATCCAAGGTAGAGACTTTTTTGAAAAATAAAGGAATTAAGGGATATGGTGAAAACGTGGGTAAGTGGAGCTGAGTCCACGAGAAGACCAGCCATGATCTTATTGAGGGGTGGAGAGGGCTCGAGGGTCCAGGTGGCCCACTCCTGCTCTTTCTTCTTATGTTCTTATTCTGGTACCCAAACCAAACCACTGAACTTCAACTACCATCTGCCTGCCCATTTTACCAACCTGTTTATGACTCCTTGTTGCCTATTGCCATCTTCCTCACTATTTACTAAAGTTCCAAGTTTTATGCCAGCTACGGTTTTCACTATGTCTGAGTACCTCGCCATTGAAGTAATTTATTTAAAATGGAAGAGCTTATCAAATATTAAAGCTTGACATGGTATAAGCAGAATTAGAAATAGTAAAGAATTCACATGTGAAACGTGTAATATTTGAGGGCCCATCACGCAAATTCAGCTCCAAGAAAATTCCAGTTGCTCAAATGACTTTCATTTCCTTTAAATGTGAAATCTCAACAAGGATCAGCCTGTTGTTCAAACCACAATGTCTCTGCTGACTATCAAAACAGTACTGGATATCTGCGAATCACATCAGACACCTCTTTCAATACATCTTCAGCAAAGTTATGTAGATCGTTAAGAAGTGGAGAAGGTGAGGGGGAGACTCAGTGAAGCTGCTGAAGAAGATGAAATGTTTTGATAGTGTAAATAAGGACCCAGTGTTTCTGGTGGCAGAATGCCAGGAACCAAATGTCACAGAAGCCGAAAATTGTGATGCTCTGTGAAACGTTGACTAAAAGAATGAGGGTGGCTCAGTGGTTAGCACTGCTGCCTCACAGCGCCAGGGACCCGGGTTCAACTCCAGCCTCGGGCGACTGTCTGCGTGGAGTTTGCACATTCTCCCCGTGTCTGTATGAGTTTCCTCCGGGTGCTCCGGTTTCCTCCCACAATCCAAAGATGTGCAGTTTAGGTGGATTGGCCCAAGTTAAATTGCCCATAGTGATAGGTGCATGAGTAGGGAAATGGATCTGGGTGGGTTACTCTTCGGAGGGTCAGTGTGGACTTGTTGGGGCTAAGGGCTTGTTTCCGCACTGTAGGGAATCTAAAAAAAAAGCTGGTTAAATAATAAGTTTAAGAAGGAATTTAGAAAAAGTATGGATCTATTTTGAAAGGATCAAGTAATGTGGATGACTGGCAAAAATGGCTACCACATAGAGACTGGTGGTGACAACAACAATGATATTTTCCGAAGTGCTTTGACACCCCTGGGGGCAGCAGCAATGCCTGTGTTTCCCTTACAGCATTTACGAAGTATGGAGTGTGAAGGCCCGTTTGAACCAAACACAATTCTGTGACCAGGAGCCAGTTACAGCTCTAACCTGGGGTATTGATAGACGCCAGCCTCGCTACAGACATTGAATATGTCATTAAGGCTCATCCTCTGGTCCAGAGCAGAGGTGAACTCCAAGGTGACTGCTCAGAAGTCATTGAGCAAAACAGTTCTGAGGAATGGTCACCAGACTTGAAGCGTTAACTTTGATTTCTCATCACAGATGCTGCCAGACCTGCTGAGCTTTTCCAGCAACTTCTGTTTTCGTTGTTGAGTGAAACTGGATTGTCTGCCCAGTTTTACACTCGTTCAGATAGATTGAATGTAGATTTTACACTTGAACAAGAACTGATGCACAGGTATTTAACTCAACCCAGCAGTGCCATCTTTGTCGCAGGCAGCTGCCATGGTGAGGCAGTGCAAAGATATGTTTGTCTGCATTGTCTCTGTGCTGTGTTATGTTGACATTGATAGTGACAATAAATGCAGCCTAGGGAGCTAGGATTATTGTTATACTGATACTGGGCTAAATTTCCTCTGTGCTGCAACAGGCTACACTTCTGGGTTGTCTGTAAAGAAATGTAGAATACACTATTTAGTATTAGATGGTTTGATTAGTCAGGATGTATTGATTTTGCATAGTTTCTCCTGTTTATAAGCAGCATTTGCATTTTGTGTGCTTATTATCAATCTTGATTATTCTTAACCCAAACCTTCCCGTATCCACATCAGAGATTGCATATACCTGATATAGGAGCTTCTGTGCAGAGGAGATGACCTGGGGGGTGCAGTGAGAGAGGGACTCACTGAAATCCTTGTAGAGGGAGGAAGAGAGCTTCTTCAAGGAAGGCATCCTTGTAAGAGGATTCGCAGTAGGTTAAAATCTTCGAGTAAAAAATGAGGTCTGCAGATGCTGGAGATCACAGCTGCAAATGTGTTGCTGGTCAAAGCACAGCAGGTTAGGCAGCATCTCAGGAATAGAGAATTCGACGTTTCGAGCATAAGCCCTTCATCAGGAATAAATTATTCCTGATGAAGGGCTTATGCTCGAAACGTCGAATTCTCTATTCCTGAGATGCTGCCTAACCTGCTGTGCTTTGACCAGCAACACATTTGCAGCTGTGATCTCCAGCATCTGCAGACCTCATTTTTTACTTATACCTGATATAGTCCTGACAAGCATTCTGTGTTAAAATTTCCTGGGAATTTCCTACTTCCGATAGGCTGGTTTCTATTTCCTGGAACTCGACAAATGTCTCTAATGTTGAGCTCAGAGTTTGAGACTTGGACCAGATTCCCTGGCATTTGGCTGGATACCTAAGTAGGAAACATTATGTGTTAATACATGGTCTGACTCAGTGGTCAACCAACACAACTGGACTGGCCACGACAACAGTGACTCCAGTCATATTCCAACCTGACTCCTCAGCCTCATTAACCTGCTAACACAGCCTGAGGCATCTCTCCCATTCAATTACCTTCTGATTCCAACTACTTTCTCACGCACTCAATAACTGGAGATTTTAAAACCAGATCTGGCTATGGCAGCTAGTCTCAGGAAAGGGAGAGGTGTTCTGGCTTTGACCATCCCCCGTTGTGCTGGATTGATTTCCTCATGGATGACCCACAGATACTTCAGCCAGCTGAAATAGCCAGGGGACAGAAATATCCACATGTAATCTCAATACTGACTGGAAGATCTGGGATATGTGTATGTATATGCAAACTAGAAGCTGGAGTAGGCCATTCAGCCCCTCAAGCCTGCTGTGCCATCCACTAAGAACATGACTGATCAGATTATGGCTTCAACTCCATATTCCCGAAAACTCCAATAGATTCTTGAGTCAGGAGGGAATCCAAGGCTATCTAGCTCCACCCTAATGGAGGGTTGAATGACTCTGCCTCCACTGTTGTTTGGGGAAGAGAGTTCCCAAGACTCATAACCCTCTAAAAAAAAGTCTCTTCTCAATTTTAAATGAAGTTCCCATATTTTTAAACTGCATCCTCTAGTTCTAGTCAACTGTGTCTAGTCTACTGTATTTGCTGCTCATATATTGGTATCCTTTATATTAGAATCACGGAACCCCCTTGGTGTGGAAAAAGGCCATTCAGTCCCTCCAAGGAGCACCTCACCTCATCTTGATGTCGCATTACTAACCTGAAACAATGTACATTTACTCTGCATTAAAGGAGAATACAGGACATTTTCAGCACAGTATTGCCTCATCTCTTTAACCATCATACTTTGTCTATCCATCTATGATTTCAGGAAAAATAATATATGTCAGGCTGCACTATTTCTGGTAAGAGGTTTGACATCTTGAAAGTTTCTAGAGCCTTAAGATATTTAGCTTTACGAAGGAAGAGCTCTTGTGTTTTTACCCATCGTATTCATTGAGATTTTGTTCAGAAGGTCAATTGATATTTTCAATAGTGGCTTATAGTCAGTTTTACAGTGTCTGATTTGTAAAATTGACTGACATTTCACCACTTGCTTATTTTGTACAACTGCTGGGAACCAATTTAGCCTCCAAATTTTCTCTTTAAAGAAATATTTCCTGAAACTTTTTTTTAATAGATGTACTCTTACTAAGACAACAATCCTAACCTGGTGAAATTTTGTTTTGTCATGTTAAGTAAACTGCAAAGTAAAACATTTCTGATGCTATTCAGATTCATCATTTTGCAATTGAAAAGCTGATCCATTTTACAATAACAGTATAAGGCTGAGACATGGTTGTCATGGAAGAAGAGTTGAAGATTCATCAGAATATTATAAAGTAACAACATTTCAAACAGCCATCCATTTTATTTAAGAAAATAAAATTCTGTATATAGTAGAAATATCAGTGAGCGAGTATCATTAGCCCCTTATTTGATTAAAGAAATAGTATTCCTATATGCTGAGATTACTGCAGCAGTTATTTTTTGGAATAATCTGAGCAGCTGGTCCACATCATCTCACATTAATTATATTTGGACAGCTGTGATAACCTGGATCGAGACAAAAAAGCTGTAGATGCTGGAAGCCAAGGTAGACAAGCAGGAGGCTAGAAGATCACAGCAAGCCAGGCAGCATCAGGAAGAAAAGTTCCACCCGAAACACCAACCTCTCCACCTCCTGATGCTGCCTAGCTTGCTGTGTTCTTCCAGCCTCCTGCATGATAACCTGGAGACAGTCTCCATATCTGTACAGGGTGACAGTCTGGTTCCAGACATTCTCATTTTCATCTAAATGGGTCAGGACTGCTTTTGCAGTCCCTGCCCAAGTTCTGAATTACATTTCTAATAGGTCAGAATCCTCTTTAAGGTTACAAAACATCATCAAGATGGTGGCAGAGAGGGCCTCCTGAGCTGGGGCTCATCTACTCCCACTGCTTTTCTTTTGTGTTTTTCTCTCATTTCTTGTTCTTTTCCTTCTCCTACCTTTTGCTCTGAGCTCAGGCAGCATCGTCGGTGGCGAGGGATATTCAAGGTAGAGCATTGGCAGAGCCTAACGACAGAGAGGTGAGGTAAAATAGTATTAGAAGCTCCTCTGATCAATCAGACTTGAATACCATAAAGAGGAAAAGAAAGTGAGGTCCCTCACATGTGTGCTCCAACTATAAATGTGAAATAGACTTGTTGGAGTTGGTATGAAAACCCAACATTAATTGCATTTCCCAGCCTATTGAGATTAATCAGAAATGAATAAATCTTGCAGTACTTCTGAGTTTTGGTCATACAATAATAAACTATATTGACTGAACCAATCTTCTTTGTCAGCTCTCATGGACAATGGTTTGATTCCCTAATTACAGACTCTCAAAAATTCATCAAATCTCCTCTAACAGTATCTTATCATCACCACCTGCAGGTACCTGTCCAAATCACATGCCATGCTGACCTGGCATAACAGCACTATTTGTTCACTATGTCTGAGTCAAAGTCTTGGAGCTCCCTCGTAACAGCACTCTGGATGTCCTTTTACCCCAAGATCTGGAGCAGTTCAAGAAGGCAGCTCACCATCACCGTTTCTGTGGAATGACCAATAAATGCTGACCAAGTCAGTGACACCCACTTCTCATGAACAATTATTAGCAGGACTGTGACACTATCAGAAGTCCCATTACCTGATCATTTCCTGCCAAATCCTAAAGGCTGCTACCTCCAGAGGTGACTGTTTAACTAAAATGTCTCCTTTACATACGGGGGAGGGTAATATACCCTCCAGAACTTCCTTCCAGAGCATGCAGATGGAATAAATATCTGACCAGATCACAATGTTCATTACTGTGTCATCCTTAAGCATCATTGAAGGATCGTTGATATGTACGGACTGAATTGAACTTCTGTTATTTGTTATATTCTTGTTTCCAGATACCGTGGTTATGTCCCGACCATTAATTTTACATATGGTGATACCTATGGAAATGCTACCAGGAAGTACTTCCAAGATTTCCGTCTCTCAGCTCTGAATACAAGTCAGAGTCCTTACAGCAAAGGAGGGCAATTTCCAACAGTTTACTCCAATGACCCCACTCTTGTGATAGCGGATCGGTCTCACAACCGGAATAGATGGTTATTTGGTCCCAAATGGTCCAGGTATGATGTGGATTTTGACAGAAATGAAGAATTGAAAAAGTTTGATAAGGTAAGATGAAATAATCAGACAATTACTTTTAATGTGAACAGAGATGATTGATATCCACATTCTCCATAATTTCACATTGTCCTTTGGCCACATAAAACAGATGCTTTCTAATATTTCATACACATCATTGGGCTCACGTTTGGAGGTTTTCAAATGGATAGCCATTCTCTCCAGAGCTCCGAATGTTATCACAGGAGAGCGTAAAATATCAAGCTTACAAAAGAGATTTGGACCAGCAGTTCCTTGCCAACATTAGTCAGTTTTAAATTCAAGATTGAAAACCCTGCAAGTGATACAATTAACAGCAGAAGAACTTTCTACAGTTTGTAATCCTGCTGCAATTATTAAAGTGATGTCACATCATTGACTAAGAGATAAGCTGACTGATTTCATTAACCAGTTACACATTTGTCAACCATACATCAAAATACAACTGTTTAGAAAAACCAAAACTATTAGCATTAAAATCATGAGTATTTTTTCCAAGCTGTCAACATAAATTAATGGTTCATAAATCTCATGAGTGTCTTATTTAACCTGTAATGGGTCAGAGATATTTGAAAACACAACTATTATTATATCTGAAAATGCTTTACAAAACAACTTTTCTTTAAAAAATGCTCCCTGTAAGCAGTTGGTCATTTTGTTTCAATGCACAGAGAATTGCTTTTTTCACCTGAGGGGGAATTTTATCACCTCCAACCTGTCTATCTGAAAGCAAACTGTCTTAAATAGACACCTTTCTGTTCCTTCCTCACCATTCTCCTCTACAATGGAGAGCTGGTAAGGCATCAGGCCTTGGTTTGCTTAAATCATCTTTTAAAAAGCTTTTTTTCAGAATAAACTTCCATCTTTACCCCATACATGCACATCTCAATCTTTAGTTGGTGCTTGATGTAAAAATAAAGCTTTTAGTTTCCTGTTTGTGTGTCAGTGATTGGCTGATTGGTTAGTGTGATGGTGTCACTATCATCAGCTACAATATCACTGCACAGGCAGAGATCTGAAATTATCTCCAGACGGATCACTGGATCTCCCTAGCACAACATACTTTGTGTTCAGCACCAAATGTGTTAATGTTGAGGAACATAGACCATTACAGCGCAGTACAGGCCTTTCGCCCCTCGATGGTTTCACAGGTGGGTGCAACAATCTGAAGCCCATCTAACCTACATTGTTCCATTATCATCCATATGATTATCCAATGACCATTTAAATGCCCTTAACATCATTGAGTCCACTACTGTTGTAGGCAGGCATTCCATGTCCCTACTACTCTCTGAGTAAAGGAACTACCTCTGACATCTGTCCTATATCTATCATCCCTCAATTTAAAGCTATGTTCCCTCATGCTAGCCATCACCATCCGAGGAAAAAGGCTCTCACTGCTCACCCTATCTAACCTTCTGATTATCTTATATGTCATAATTAAGTCACCTCTCAACCTTCTTCTCTCTAATGAAAACAGCCTCAAGTCCCTCAGCCTTTCTTCGTAAAACCTTCCCTCCATACCAGGCAACATCCCAATAAATCTTCTCTGAACCCTTTCCAAAGCTTCCACATTCTTCCTGTAATGTGGTGACCAGAACTGTACACAATACTCTAAGTGCGGCTGCACCAGAGTTTTGTCCAGCTGCAGCATGACCTTGTGGCTCCAAAACTAATCCCTCTCCCAATAAAAGCTAACACACCGTCTGCCACCTTAACAACCCTATCAACCTGGGTGGCAACTTTCAGGGATCTATGTACATGGACACCATAGACTGTACACAAAATCAGGCTGTTGTATTGCGGAGCTGAAGTAATAAAGGAAAGGTTAATTCTTACAGTGTTGCCAAAGAAAATTATGGGAGAGCAAATTACCAGGAAGGCCTGAGCATTGTGATCATACATCATCAAAGTGGGAACAAGGAATAATGCCAATTAATTCTTTATGAAATCTGTTTTAAAATGTATTTTCACAACAGTTAGCCCAACAACACCGGGAGAACTACAAGGATAAGACAGGCACTATACCCAGAGTTGATCATTTTGTGATGGCTGGAACAGAGGTGGACAAATTCCCTTGTTTACCGAATATGTGAGTACGATAGGGTTGAATGAACTCAAAATGAATTATGACTATTATTGAAACAGATCGTTTGGTGAAATGGCGCATAACAGATTTCTTACTGTTTGGTAAGAAACTGTAAGAATTACGAAAAGCCAGAAATTTAAATTCCATTTCCTTCCTAACGTACCTCTACATGTGCAATCTATATTTCAGTATAATTCACACACTAATCATGTACTGGCAAATAATAAGATTTTCCAAAAACGTTTTGTGGGTACCCCTAAACAAGTACGTTTTCCATAAATAGTGGAGGGCCTTTTTACTATATTACAGGTTTAATCATCAAATCCCTACAATGTGGAAGCAGGCCATTCAGTCCATCAGGTCTATACCAACCCTCCAAAGAGCATCCTACCCTATCCCTGCAACTCTCCATTTCCCATGGCTAACCCACCTAACCTGCACATCTTTGTACTGTGGGAGGAAACCGGAGCACCCAGGGGAAACCCACGCAGACACGGGGAGAATGTGCAAACTAGACAGGAAATAGACAATGCAGTGGTCTGACTGAAAATCTCAACTCAAGATATGTTCATATAGCAGTCACATGTGGCTGTATACAACTGCAGACCTATCATGAGTTACTGCTAATGGGTCTAAACCTCATGGTTTTTGTTCATGGCATATATGACACAGGCTAATGTATAGGAAATTACTGTATGACACAGGCTAATGTATAGAAAATTACTCCAACCAATTTTAAACTATTTGTCCATGTGACTTCCCTGGCTGGGCCAGCCTTTAATGCCCATTCCTAAACTCTGTGAGTAGGTGGTGGTGAACTGGAATCCTGAATCATTGGACTCAGTTTGATATAGGTATATCCTGGCCTCTATTCCTAATGAAGGGCTTTTGCCTGAAACATCGATTTTCCTGCTCCTCAGATGCTGCCTGACCTGCTGTGCTTTTCCTGCACCACTCTGATCTAAACTCTGGTTTCCAGCATCTGCAGTCCTCACTTTTGCCTATATCCTGTTAAGGAGGCAGTTGCAGGATTTTGACCCAGTGACAGTGAAGGAACAGCGATATCGTACTAAGTCAGGACTTTGACAATGAGACTTGGAGACAGACCTGCAGATAATGGCATTCCCATGTGTCTGTTGCCCTTGTCCTTATAGATGGTCAGTGAATGTGGATGTAGAAGGATGTCTAATGATGAATGTTTGCAGGGCAAAATATAAATGGTACACACTGCTGCCACTGAGCATCAGTCATGGAGTGAGTGAATGCTTGTGGACATGGCTGCATTACCCAAGATGGTGTCAAGCTTCTTGAGCAATACCAGTATGGAACTCTTCTCAGAAAGTAGGAAGTCATCGAGTAACTGAGATCTACAGCACAGGAAAATGCCCTTCAGCCCACGGAGTCTGTGCTGGTCAATAACAACCACCTAACTATTCCGATCCTATTTTCAAGCACTTGGGTCTACAAGTGCATTTCGGAATACAGTATATTTCTTAAATGTCACGAGGGTTTCTGCCTTGATCATTCTTCCAGGCAGTGAGTTTCAGATTCCCATCACCTTCTGGGAGAAAGCAAATTCCTCACATCCCCTCTCAACTTCCTGCCCCTTGCAGGTTGGCTAAGATATAGGAAAACGGACAATTATATAGCATCTTTCATGTCCTAAAGTGCTTTACTGTGAATGGAATAGTTTTGAACAGTAGTCGTTGTTGCAGTGTGGGAAGCACTGTCATCAGTTTGGGCACAGCATGGTCTCACAAACAATAAGATCATCAGGGCTTTTTTTGTGATATTGATTGAGGGGATAAATACTGACCAGGCCAACTCCCCTTGCTGTCTGTATCAAACAGAGAATGGAATTTTGTTCATGTGCTCCTGAGAGGGCAGAGGGGATCCTGGGTTAAGGATTCACACAAAACTCAGCACTTCTGACAGTCTTGATTTGTTTTGTTAAAGTCTTGGAGTGGGAGAACTCAAAACCTTGGGACACAGAGGAGTGAGCACATGGAGTCATGGTCAGAGGGCTGCAGAATCTCTTTCAACCATATCCCAATAAATGGGTAGAGAAACCTGGCATAGCATGTGGTGTGCGCAGTCTAAACATAGCTGCAAATGTGTTGCTGGTCAAAGCACAGCAGGCCAGGCAGCATCTCAGGAATAGAGAATTCGACGTTTCGAGCATAAGCCCTTCATCAGGAATAAGAGAGAGAGAGCCAAGCAGGCTAAGATAAAAGGTAGGGAGGAGGGACTAGGGGGCGGGGCGATGGAGGTGGGATAGGTGGAAGGAGGTCAAGGTGAGGGTGATAGGCCGGAGTGGGGTGGGGGCGGAGAGGTCAGGAAGAGGATTGCAGGTTAGGAGGGCGGTGCTGAGTTGAGGGAACCGACTGAGACAAGGTGGGGGGAGGGGAAATGAGGAAACTGGAGAAATCTGAATTCATACCTTGTGGTTGGAGGGTTCCCAGGCGGAAGATGAGGCGCTCCTCCTCCAGCCGTCGTGTTGTTATGTTCTGCCGGTGGAGGAGTCCAAGGACCTGCATGTCCTCGGTGGAGTGGGAGGGAGAGTTAAAGTGTTGAGCCACGGGGTGATTGGGTTGGTTGGTTCGGGCGGCCCGGAGGTGTTCTCTGAAGCATTCCGCAAGTAAGCGGCCTGTCTCACCAATATAGAGGAGGCCACATCGGGTGCAGCGGATGCAATAGATGATGTGTGTGGAGGTACAGGTGAACTTGTGGCGGATATGGAAGGATCCCTTGGGGCCTTGGAGGGAAGTGAGTGTGGAGGTGTGGGCGCAAGTTTTACATTTCCTGCGGTTGCAGGGGAAGGTGCCGGGGGTGGAGGTTGGGTTGGTGGGGGGTGTGGATCTGACGAGGGAGTCACGAAGGGAGTGGTCCTTGCGGAACGCTGATAGGGGAGGGGAGGGAAATATATCCTTGGTGGTGGGGTCCGTTTGGAGGTGGCGGAAATGGCGGCGGATGATACGTTGTATGCGGAGGTTGGTGGGGTGGTAGGTGAGAACCAGTGGGGTTCTGTCTTGGTGGCGGTTGGAGGAGCGGGGCTCAAGGGCGGAGGAGCGGGAAGTGGAGGAGATGCGGTGGAGGGCATCGTCGATCACGTCTGGGGGGAATCTGCGGTCCTTGAAGAAGGAGGCCATCTGGGCTGTGCGGTGTTGGAATTGATCCTCCTGGGAGCAGATGCGGCAGAGACGAAGGAATTGGGAATATGGGATGGCGTTTTTACAGGGGGCAGGGTGGGAGGAGGTGTAGTCCAGGTAGCTGTGGGAGTCAGTCGGTTTATAATAGATGTCTGTGTTGAGTCGGTCACCCGAGATAGAAATGGAAAGGTCTCTGTGTTGAGTCGGTCACCCGAGATAGAAATGGAAAGGTCTCTGTGTTGAGTCGGTCACCCAACATAATTCATTATGTTGCCAGTCATTAGTTATTAACACAAAGCAACTTTCTGTGTGGTATTAAGTGGTCATTGATAAGAATGACATCTTCATTTTTTGACGTACTCACTCATTGCCGCACATCAGCAGCTACTTGGTAAAGGCAGTAGCTATTTTGCGGCAGTGAGATATTTGCTATTGCCTTCTGCCTTGCAGGTAGTAGAAAGGCTTTAGGGGCAGGAGATGAGTTATTTGCTGCACGATTCCCAGCCTCTGACCTGCTCTTGTAATCACTGTATTTATATGGCTAGTCCAATTCATTTCTGGTCAGTTGTAACCTTGGGCTGTTGATGTAGGAGATTCACTGATGGTAATGTCATTGAATGTTGAGGGGCAATAGCCAGGGTCTCTCTTATTGGAGATAGTCATTGCCTGGTACAGTGTGGCAGGAATATTACTCGCCATTTGTCAGTCCAAACTTGGATTGTATATGGCCATGTATCTGAGGAAGTGTGAATGACACTGAACATGAGCAAACATCCCAACTTTGGTCTGACTGAAGGATGGTCTTTGATGGTCCTGCTAAAGAAAGCTGGGTCTAGGACACTACCCTGAGGACCTCCTGTAGAGATGTCTGGGAATATGATTTCCAAAGCCCAATAATCACAAACATCTTCCCATGTGCTATGTATTCCTCCAATGAGTCTTCCCTCCCAGATCCCATGACTCTAGTTTTGCTATGGCTCCTTGATGCCAAACTTGGTCAAAAGCTCCCATTAGATCATCATGGTGCGATTCAAAACCAAGTCCTCAAATTATTTTCTGTATCCCCGGATTACTAGTCTAACAACAATACCACTACACCATGCCCAAAACCGCGATTCTCCTGCTTCTCGGATGCTGCCTGACCTGCTGTGCTTTTCCAGCACCACACTCTCGACTGTGATCTCCAGCATCTGCAGTCCTCACTTTCTACTACCTGACAAGTCTTCCAAGTTGGATACTACCTTCTGCCTGATGGATATATAAGATATATATATCATTTGATAACATTTTGAATGTGTCCTTTTCCTTAGAGCTAAGTTTACATTCCCCCCCCACGTAGGAATTTCTTTTGGGGGATTATCTTTTACCTGCACTGGGGTTGCTATTGGGAACCACCTGGCCTGTTTGTTAAGGCCTTCCAATGCCACTGCTGGAATGCAAGGGCACTGCTCATGCTGCACAGCAATATCATCAGGAATACCCAGGCATTTCGGAGAAGAGTACTTCGTTTGTGATTTGTGCCCAGTGTAGGCCCTGCTCCAAATGGGTGATGCCAATTCCCTGCTCTGCCCTGCCCCCTCATCATTGTCTCTTAACCCTCTCACTGTTGACTGGTTATTACCTTTTGAGTCAAGCCTCCATGCTGCTCCACTTGGCTGCTGCTCCAGGTGGCATCGCTGGGATGGGACAGAGCCACTCCGGGTGGGATTGTTAGGATGAGAGAGCTGCTCCAGATGGGATTGCTGGGATGGGAGAGAGCTTCTCTGGGTGGGATTGTTGGGATGGGAGGGAGCTGCTCCAGGTGGGATTGCTGGGATGGGAGAGAGCTGCTCTGGGTGGGATTGTTGGGATGAGAGGAAGCTGCTCCGGCTGGGATTGCTGGGATGGGAAAGCTGCTCTGGATGGGATTACTGGGATGAGGGAACTGCTCCGGTGGGATTGCTGGGATCTGAGAGCTGCTCCGGGTGGGATTGCTGGGATGGGAGGGAGCTGTTCCCGTGGGATTGCTGGGATGGGAGACAGCTGCTCTGGGTCGGATTGCTGGGATGGGAGAGTTGCTCTGGGTGGGATTGCTGGGATGGGAGAGAGCTGTTCCCGTGGGATTGCTGGGATGGGAGAGAGCTGCTCCGGGTGGGATTGCTGGGATGGGAGGGAGTTGCTCCGGGTGGGATTGCTGGGATGGGAGAGAGCTGCTCTGGGTGGGATTGCTGGGATGGGGAAGCTGCCAGTAAGTGACTGACCTGACTCTGCGAACGTTGGAGCATTCTCCCATCCAAGGGTGGAGGCCACATGCTGACCACTCAATACTCGCCCAATCAAACCCAGGCGTGGCCTCCTGGCTGCTTGTCCCTAACTCTCTAGCTGGGAGTGCCACTGCCTTCATGAACATTCCTAGCAAATTTTTAAGGTAACATTTTTCTGAAATCTAATTTATCTACATCTGTAATGTTCTACAACACACTCCTGTTGTGCTATGTTTGAAATGTACGCATTTCAATCCGATGGGTGGCACAGTGGTTAGCACTGCTGCCTCACAGCGCCAGAGACCCGGGTTCAATTCCTGCCTCAGGTGACTGACTGTGTGGAGTTTGCACATTCTCCCCGTGTCTGTGTTGGTTTCCTCCGGGTGCTCTGGTTTCCTCCCACAGTCCAAAAATGTGCAGGTTAGGTGAATTGGCCATGCTAAATTGCCTGTAGTGTTAGGTAAGGGGTAAATGTAGGGGAATGGGTGCGGGTTGGTGTGGACTTGTTGGGCCGAAAGGCCTGTTTCCACACTGTAAGTAATCTAATCTAATCAAAGCTGAAGTTTCTGTCAGAAATATGACAATTGTGTGAGCACTGAATGCATAGCATTGCAGAATTTTATTCTTAGTACAAAGGTGCTTTAAGTTCCATTACATTTACACCCATGTTAAAGGATGCTTAATTTCACAATATTTCCAAGATTTAGAGGTTTATGGTATGCTTTTAGTATTAATTTTGTTCAGGAGTGTCTGTGAAAGAATTGCAGAAGCTTCCAAAATTGTCCAATTAGTTTTAGATTTACTTTACCATATTAAGGTTTAATAGTCACAGTATATCAGTCTGATAGTGATGGGGGATCAGCTGACCTCAATTTCATAAAATAATTAAACCAAGTGAAATTGAATGATAGTAAAGAACTTTTTTTTTAAATGGTGCTTTTGTTTAAATCTCTCAATATTGATGTGCCTTCAGAAAAATAATTACAAGATGATTGTAAAACTGAAAGCAAGAACATTGCTGGTGGTTCCAGGCCACAGCATGGCTTACTGCACATGATGGATCATTCTGTTTAAATCAACGGCTTGATATGTGACACCAAAACAAACCTGGTGCAGTCGATTTGACATGGTCCAGTGGACGGATGGAGTTCAGGAGTTTTGACCGTGTTAATATTTTATGAGATTGCTCCAGTGTGCAGCTTACCATCTGATATTTGTGTAACCTTGGGAGGATGGTTAATAGAAAATTGTGGGCGGCACGGTGGCACAGTGGTTAGCACTGCTGCCTCACAGTGCCAGAGACCCGGGTTCAATTCCCGACTCAGGCGACTGACTGTGTGGAGTTTGCACGTTCTCCCCGTGTCTGCGTGGGTTTCCTCCAGGTGCTCCGGTTTCCTCCCACAGTCCAAAGATGTGCAGGTCAGGTGAATTGGCCATGCTAAATTGTCCGTAGTGTTAGGTAAGGGGCAAATGTAAGGGTAGGGGTATGGGTGGGTTTCGCTTCAGCGGGTCGGTGTGGACTTGTTGGGCCCAAGTGCCTGTTTCCACACTGTAAGTAATCTAATCTAATCTAAAAAATTGTTAAACGTATGTAACTTCACATTGGTTAGCTGCTAGTTTAATGTTTGTATCCTGACATTTCAGTTGTGAAGCTGAAATCAAAGACTTAATTCTTGATTCTGTTTGTCGCTGAAAAACATTTTCAAGCCTCCCATTGAAATATTACTTTTTTTAAAAACACTCAGGGAGATTGACTTTCTTTTTCTCTCCCTGGGAATTAGAGACAGAGAGATATACAGTATGGAAACAGACCCTTCGGTCCAACTCGTCCATGCCGACCAGATATCCTAAATTAATCTAGTCCCATTTGCCAGCACTTGGCCCATATCCCTTTAAACCCTTCCTATTCATATACCCATCCAGATGCCTTTTAAATGCTGTAATTATACCAGTCTCTACCACTTCCTCTGGCAGCTCATTCCATACACTCACCATCCTCTGTGTGAAAAAGTTGCCCAAGGTCCTTTTAAATTTTTCCCCTCTCACCTTAAACCTATGTCCTCCAGTCTGGATTCCCTTACTCCAGGGAAAAGACCTTGTCTATTTATCCTGTCCATTTATAATGTCACTCCTCAGCCTCTGATGCTCCAGGAAAAAGAGCCCCAGCCTATTCAACCTCTCTCTATAGTTCAAATCCTCCAACCCTGGCAACATCCTTGTAAACTTTTTATGAACCCTTTCAAGTTTCACAACATCCTTCTAATAGGAAGGAGACCAGGATAGCACACAGTATTCCAAAAGTGGCCTAACCAATGTCCTGTACAGCCGCATCATGACCTCCCAACTCCTATACTCAATGCACCGACCAATAAAGGAAAGCATACCAAATGCCTTCTTCACTATCAAATCTAGCTTCAATTCCACTTTCAAGGAACTATGAACTTACACCCAAGGTCTCTTTATTCAGCAATACTGCCTAGGACCTTACCATTAAGTGTAAAAGTCCTGCCGTGATTTTCCTTTCCAAAATGCAGCCCCTTGCATTTATCTGAATTAAACTCCATCTGCCATTCCTCAGCCCATTGTGCCATCTGGTCCAGATCCTGTTGTAATCTGAGGTAACCTTCTTCGCTTTCAAACTTGATTGAGCATTTTTTGAGGAAATGTGAGGAAAGTTGGCTGATGAGGGTAGTGGATGCTGTCAACATGGACTTCAGCAAGGTCTTTGACAATGTCCCTCATGGAACGTTGGCACAGAGGGTGAAGTCATATGGGCTCCATGATCAGGTGGTAAGATTTTGGTGTCATCTGCAAACTTACTAACTATACCTCCTATGTTCACATCCAAATCATTTGTATAAATGATGAAAAGCAGTGGAAGCTTTCACCACACTGAATCAGACCAATAATCTGCATTTGTACAGGGTCTTTGTACTAACATCTCATTGGAGAAAATGGACAGAATCAACAACAACTTACCCTTTTTGTGCACCTTTCATTAGCAAAAAAAGACCAAAGTGTAGTACAGCACAGGAATAGGCCCTTCAGCCCATCAATCCTGTGCCGACACATTATGCTTTTCTAAACTAAAAGCCTGTTGCCTCTACACGATCCAAATCCCTCTCTATGCTGCTTATTCATGTAGCTGTCAAGACGCCTCTTAAACATTGATGTTGTATCCACCTCCACCACCTCTTCCGGCTGAACATTCCAGGAGCTTACCATCCTCTGTGTAAAACACTTGCCTCTCACATCTCCTCGAAACTTGACCCCTTTGACATTAAACATATGTCCCCCAGTAATTGACATTTCTACCCTTGAAAAAAGACTCTGACTATCCATTCTATTCATGCCTCTCAAAGTTTTGTAAACTTCTATCAGGTCTCTGCTCAGCCTTTAATGTTCAAATGAAAACAAATCAAGTTTGTTCAATGTCTCCTCATAACTAACACCCTCTAAACAAGGCCACACCATAGTAAACCTGCCTCCAAAGCCTCCAATTCCTTCTGGTAGTGTGGTGACCAGAACTGTACACAATATTCCAAATGTGGCTGAACTGAAGTTCTGTACAGCTGCAACATGACTTGTCAATTTTTATACCCTGTACCCTGACTGATGAAGGCAAGTATGCCATATGTGGGCAGCACAGTGGCACAGTGGTTAGCACTGCTGCCTCACAGCGCCAGAGACCCGGGTTCAGTTCCTGCCTCAGACGACTCTCTGTATGGAGTTTACGTGGGTTTCCTGTGGGTGCTCCGGTTTCCTCCCAAAATCCAAAAATGTGCAGGTCAGGTGAATTGGTCATGCTAAATTGCCCGTAGTTTTTTTTTAGATTAGATTACTTACAGTGTGGAAACAGGCCCTTCGGCCCAACAAGTCCACACCGACCCGCCGAAGCGCAACCCACCCATACCCCTACATATACCCCTTACCTAACACTACGGGCAATTTAGCATGGCTAATTCACCTGACCCGCACATCTTTTGGACTGTGGGAGGAAACCGGAGCACCCGGAGGAAACCCACGCAGACACGGGGAGAATGTGCAAACTCCACACAGAGAGTCACCTGAGGCGGGAATCGAACCCGGGTCTCTGGCGCTGTGAGGCACTGTGCCACGGTGCCGCCCATTTAATGGCCCTTTTTTAGCTCTTCCATCTCCTTGTTTAAGTTCTTTCTCACTTCCTTTATATTCTCTGAAGGCTCTGTCTATTTTCAGTTTCTGAAACCTTCGTATGCCTCCTTTTGTCTTTTGACTAAGTTCTTAATCAGTCTTTGTCATCCAAGGTTCCCTGAACCTCGCTGTCCTTATCTGTCATTTTCACAAGAACATGCTATGTCCTCAACTCTAATCAACTGCTCTTTAAAAGATTCTCATGTGTCAGATGGGTATTTACTGTCAAACAACTGCCCCCTTCCTGTCCCCCCCCATCGACATTCCCCAGTTCCTGCCTAATATTGTCATAGTTAGCCTTCCTCCAATTTAATACTCTCCCCCAAGGTCTATCCTTATCTTTATCCATAACTAACTTCAAACTTAACTGTTCCCGAAATGGTCTCCCACTGAAACCTGGAGCACCTGGCTTGGTTCATTCCCCAAGAGCAGGTTTACTGTGGGCCCTTTCCTATTTGGACTATTTACATGGTGCTTCCAAAAAGCCTCTTGGAAGCATCTAACACATACCTCCTCACCTAAGCCCCTGACAACAAGGGAGTGCCAGTCAACATAGGGGAAGTTATCAAACAAAATTTAGCATGAAGGCTCCTCCATAGCTTTTAGGACAAGTGTCTGAATGTGAGAATACAGAAACCCCTGAAGTCACATTGCTGCTCCCATCCCCAGCATGGCTTTCTGGAGAGGCAGATATCACTTGCCACTGGATTATCAGCTGAGCTGCCAGGGAAAGCTGCTTATTAGGGAACTATCAGTATTTTTACTCTATCCTCACTAACTATCAGGTAGCAATAGGAAGAAAGTCATGCTGTTGTGAGTGCCATGATGCTGACACAAGCACAACAACACACATTAAAAATTTATGTTGGGAGCAGGATATCTTAACGATGAGTATAGCCGTATTGTTTCACAGACTATTTGCAAGTTAACCCAAGATTATATATTTTGGGCAGTGGTCAAATATTCCTCAGCTTCATGATTCAGATTGATTCAGATTTCTGCAGTTGGGTGAATTCATACTTCCACAGTGTCGTTCTGCTGAAGAGAATTTTGGATGTTTCAGAATATTGACCTTTTTTTCTAAAATGCTCATATTGTAGATCTTCTTGCTGAAAATTTATGATGTTTGACACACAAACTATTAGCTGCTCTGAAGATTTTATGAAACTGATTCCTTTGCCTGGCCTGAATCTTATGGCTTTTCGTTGTTAAGTGTCTGTTGCTTCACGTTTCGGATCATTTTTTGCCTTGAGACATGATGAGATCTCTTGCTGGACAAAACCAAACTCACTTTACAAACTATCTAACGCGCCACCCCCCCTCCCCCCTCAACTGTACAATGTTCTTCTCATCTGTTTCTACCTCATTTTATCACATTGTTCCTAGAACAAGTCACCACTCACTCGATATCTGACATTCCTGGCTGCTGTGCCATCTTTAAAAGGGTGCTGTGTATTCATTGATAGACTGGTGTTGCAGATAACCAGAAACCTAATGGCACAGCATCCAAACAGCCCAGGCTACCCATGGCACACAACTGACATTCCTTGGTTTATGTGAGTCCATTCTTTCACTCTAGTCACTGTTTAACCCCCAGGTCACACAGTTTACCTACCCCTAGCTTGATCCCATCAAAACACCCTGTCTACATTATCATTGCTCTGTCCCAAGTGCCCACTAGTACACACCTACACTTTGTCATTGGGAAAGCTCAGGTACAGACAGGTAATCAGACAATACCCAACATGGACTTTTATTTACAGCCAGTGAAAGTGTCTGGAGACAAAATGCAGAGAGACTGCAGTTTGCCTGCACAATGCAAACTGAATGCTGGCACCATGAGCAATGACAATTTTATAATCCGTGATGATATGCTTCACTCAGCTCCCATCGGCTGGAGCTGGGTATCACTCAGGTCCTGCCTGTTCTGGAACAGCCAGCACAGCTCAGCTCTGTCATGTACAAGGACAGCTCCTCCTCCCCAGTGTCCACTTCCTCCTCCTCAGAACAATGCTCCTGTTCTACCAGCAGCCAGCACAGCTTGCACAGCTCCCAAGGATGGTGGAGCACATTCTGTCTGGACTGTACTGGAGGGTCCTCCCCAGACTGCTCCATGCAGCGGAAACTCCATTGTCCACTCTGCCTGGGCCTGGTCACAGCACAAACACCAAGCTGGTGACAGTCCTGCAGCGGCTAACCAAGTGACATCGAAAAGGGAGGGCCTGCTGAGCTCTGACCCTCTTCCCATCCCAGACACACAGCAACCACAAAACATTCAACTCAGTTCAGGCATGACATGGCATGGCTGCTGCGGACATGAGGGTAGACACTAAGTGAGCATGTGCAAAGTCAGCAATCATAGAACCAGAGAATCCCTACAGTGTGGAAACAGGCCCTTCAGCCCAACAAGTCCACACCGATTCTCTGAAGAGTATCCCACCCAAACCCATTCCCCTATCCTATTACTCTACATTTACCCCTGCCAGTGTGAGCTGGGTGTCTATCCCTAAGCACATGGTGCCCCTCTGTCTGTCTTGCAATGCCAGTCGCTGGGGCACTCTGCAATACAGTGCTGTGGTTCTGAACTGGCCTACAAGTGGATTAGAGACATTGCATAAGGATCTTAAGGAGTTTACAAATATCAGGTGCCAGTGTCCGTGGGTGAAAGGTACATGCTGTTGGTAGGTGAAAGTGGGGACTGCAGATGCTGGAGATCAGAGTCAAGATTAGAGAGGTGTTGGAAAAGCACAGCAGGTCAGGCAGCATCCCAGGAGCAGGAAAATCGATGTTTTGGGCATTCCTGATGAAGGGCTTTTGCCCGAAACATCGATTTTCCTGCTCCTCGGATGCTGCCTGACCTGCTGTGCTTTTCCAGCACCACTCTAATCTTGCATGTTGTTGGTACCCATGGATTGTGCTCTAAGCTGCTGTTTGATGGCTAGGCAATAGGGAGGCTGTTCACATCAGCAACAAAGCAAAGTCATTGGGTACCCATTCTGACTCCTACATCACTGGCTGTGAACAACTTCCCTATTGCTCAGCACCAAGCAGTATCTCAGGGCACCATCACAGAGTCATAGAGTGACCCAGCATGGAAACAGGCCCTTTGACCCTACACACCTATGTCAACCTAAACTGAAAAAGTCCCATTTGCCTGCATTTGGCCCTTAACCCATATCCATGCACAAGTCCAAATGTCTTTTAAATATTATAATTGCACCCGCATCTGCCACTCCCTCTGTCAGCTCATTCCATATATACACCACTCTGGGTACCAGCCTTCCATCCACAGACACTGGCACCTGGTATTTGCCTCGATGCCTGGCAAGTGCATTAAAGATGTAATGGGTTGCTCCCAACATTCATATAGGTCTCTCTGGAATTCTCACGTGAGTTTGCCATGAATCGTGCCAGAGCTCACATTGCAGAGGCTTCTATAAGATTTCATTACCCTGTGCTAGCTGTAGAGCAAGCTTATGATTGACCCAATTAAACTGACAGATAGTGATAAATAAAAATCCAACTCCTACATGCTGATCTGTTTATCATTCTGAATGGATTAAAGCAATCAATTTACCAGAATAAAGGCAGTATCCATCATACTGATGGCTGCAAATTAGGAACAAGTATCATGGTGATAATTAAAGTCCCTTCACAATCAGCTCCAAGGGGACAGCACTCGTATTGAGTCATTTCTTAAAAACACAGTATTGACTTTCACACCAGTTTGCTGGAATAATGTCCCTTACCAGGACAACTCATTAAAAACAGAATACAAACAGGTTAGTGTTTTTGTTCAGCGTTCATATGGGCCGATAGACAATAAATGACTCCAATGCTCTCCTTGGGAACTGTCTGAAGCTGTAAGAAGCTATTGACAATGTTGAATTTAATTTTACCCCATTGTTGTGACATCATTAAGGTCACATATGTCCATCTTTATCCTGATATCCAGCTCCCTGCCTCAGCTGAAATCCTCATGTTGTTCTTGTTACAACTAGCCTTGATGATTCCAATTCCTGGCTAGCCCCCCATGTTCTACCCTCCATTAAATCCAGGTCACTCAAATCCCATTGATCTGTGCCCTTTCACAGAGTTCTGGAGAATGTTCTCTGGTCTCAAAATACTAACTCTGCCTTCTCTCTAAACCTGCAGGGTTTCTCCCGCAATTTCCAATTTCAATCCAGTTCCTTCTAGATTCTATTTTAAAAAATCTTATATTTGGAATGTGCAGACCACTGGCTGTTCCAGGATTTCTTCCCCATCCCTAATTTGCTGCCAGAAGGTGGTGGTGAGCTGCCATCTTGAATCACTGCTCTCCATGTTATGAAGGTAGTCCCAGGATTTTGACCCAATAATGGTGAAGGAACACAATCCATTTCCGAGTCAGGGTAGTGTGTGGTTTGGAGGAGAAGATGCAAGGGGCAGCATTTCGATAAGGCTGCTGTCCTTTTCCTCATAGGCACGAGAGGGCATGGGTTTGGAGGGCGTTGTGAATTGGTGATTGGTTGCACTCCCTTTTGGAATTGTTACACACAACAACTTTAGCTTGTCAGAGATGGATGGAGTACTGATCAAGTCTCATTGACATTCTTAAGTGTGGTTGGAAATTCATTAATACCCATAATTGAAGAACATTCCAGCACACTTCTATTTTGTACCTCGTCGATAATGGAAAACCTTTGGGATGTTAGGTGTGAGGTAATACTTTATCTCCAAACTGCTTTTGTAATTACAGGACTTATATGACCACTCTAGTTATGTTTCTGGTCACTGATTCAGTGACAGATGGTTCATGAGGATGTGGGTGAGGACACTGGCTCTGGACTCGATGGAGTTTAGAAGGACAGGGGGGAGGGGGAGCGTGAAATCTGATTAAAACTTATAGAATACTGAGAGGCCTGGATACAGTGTATGTGGATAAGATGTTTCCATTAGTAGGAGAGACTAGGGCACAGCCTCAAGGTGAAGAGACAACACTTTAGAACTGAGATGAGGAATTTCTTCAGCCAGAGGTTAGTGACTCTGTGGGACTCATTGTCGCAGATGGTGTGGAGGCCACGTCATTGAATGTCTAAGACAGAAATAGGTAGGTTATTGATAAAGGGGTCAAGGGTTATGGGGAGAAGGCAGGAGAATGGGGTTCAGGAACATATCAGTCATGATTGAATGGCAAAGTGGACTTGATGGGCCAAATGATCTAATTTAGTTCTGATATCTTGGTTATGGTTATGGTTTCGGGACAGGAGAATTTTAGACAAACAGCTGTTTAAATAATATTTACTAAACTGGGAGACAATTGCATTAAACAAATTGTAGTTTTGATTGTTTGATCACTCTATATGTTCTGTTTTCATTTTCATACTTTGCAATACCTGTGTTTTCTATCCTTTCAACATGATATAACACCACAAGAATACAAACCAAGAACTCCTTGCTCTGCAATATGTACAAATTTAGCAAATGGTTCCCCTTTGAAGTTAAGCAAGGTTAACTTTTCTCATTGGAGATTGTACAATTTCACATTATGAAAGTAGCTCTGAGATGTTGACAACTTATATAAACCTTCTAATTTTATATGCCTTCTGGGTAAAAATAATGGAGTAAATTAGTTATTAAATAACTAATAGATGGGCCTGAAATCAAAGTTTTATCTTTGGATGTAAACACAGGAGGTGTAGTTAGTAAGTTTGCAGATGACACCAAAATTGGAGGTGTAGTGGACAGAGAAGAAGGTTACCTCAGAGTACAACAGGATCATGATCCAATGGCCCAATGGGCTGAGGAGTGGCAGATGGAGTTTAATTTAGATATATGTGAGGTGCTACATTTTGGAAAGGCAAATCAGGGCAGGACTTAGACACTTAATGGTAAGGTCCTAGGGAGTGTTGCTGAACAAAGAGACCTTTGGAGTGCAGATTCATAGCTCCTTGGAAGTGGAGTCACAGGTAGATAGGATAGTGAAGAAGGTGTTTGGTATGTTTTCTTTTTATTGCTTAGTGCATTGAGTACAGGAGTTGGGAGATCATGTTATGGTTGTACAGGACATTGTTTAGGCCCCTGTTGGAATATTGCATGCAATTCTAGTCTCCCTCCTGTCAGAAGCATGTTGTGAAACTTGAAAGGGTTCAGAAACAATTTACAAGTATGTTGCCAGGGTTGGAGAGGCTGAATAGGCTGGGACTGTTTTCCCTGGAGCGTTGGAGGGTGGGATGTGACCTTATAGAGGTTTATAAAATCATGAGGGGCATGGATACGATAAATAGACAAGGTCTTTTCCCTGGGGTGGGGGAGACCAGAACTAGAGGGCATAGGTTTAGGGTGAGAGAGGAAAGATATAAAAAAGACCTAAGGGGCAACACTTTCTCTCAGTGGGTGGTACGTGTATGGAATGAGCTGCCAGAGGAAGTGGTGGAGGCTGGTAAAATTGCAACATTTAAAAGGCATCTGGATGGGTACATGAGTGGGAAGGGTTTGGGTGGATATGGGCCGGGTGCTGGCAAGTGGGATTAGATTAGTTTAGGATATCTGGTCGGCATGGATGAGTTGGACCGAAGGGTCAGTTTCTGTGCTGTACATCTCTATGACTCTATCTAAAGTGATTTTAATGGGGTCTTGTATGATTTAGCCTGAGTGGACTGGGAACAGATACTCTTAGGTAATTCTGTCTTAGAGCAGCTGGATGCATTTAAGAAGGAAACCGTATCCAGGGCTGACATCTTCCAATAAAGACTGGGTGTGGGACCAACAAATCGAGTGAACATTGGATATCAAGGAATTGGATAAAGAGAAAAAGAGAGACTTATGGCAGATGCTGAGGGGTTTAAAACAGCAGAAACTCTGGAGGAGTACAGAATCTGCAAGAGGGAAATTTTAACAAAGGAAACTGAAGGAGCAAAAAGTGGGGTAGAAGGGATAATGACAGGTGGAATAAAGGAAAACCCTAAGTTATTTTACAAGTACATTAAAGACAAAAGGATAACTAGGGAAAGAGTAGAGCCCATTAGGAACAAGAGTGGTATTTTGTCCGTGGAGCCAGAGGCAGGAGTCTCAGTGAATATTTCAGACCAGTGTTCATTATTGAGATGGATGATATAAGTGTAGAAATCAAGACAAATGTCTGTGATACAATTAAACAAATTAGCACAGACAGACGGGAGTTTCTGTATGGTCTTGCAGGCTTAAAAGTAGATAAAAATCCAGGGTCAGATGGAATATATCCCAGGTTGTTGAGTGAGGCAAAGGGTGAAAATAACAGGGATGCTTGCAATAGTTTTCAATTCCTTTTTATTCACAGGAGAGGTGAAGGAAGACTGGAGAATAGGCAACATGGTACTGTTATTCAAGTAGGGAGCATGAGATAAAGGAAACTGCAAACCAGTCAGGTTAACTTTGGTGGCAGGGAAACTATTGGAAACAATACAGAGGGACAGAATTAGTCTGCACTTGGAGAGTCAGGGAGTTTTACGTGGGGATCGCTGGCTGAGCCAACATCTAATGCCTGTCCCTAGTTGCCCCTTGAGAAGACAGTGGTGAGCTAGCTTCTTGAACCCCTGCAGTCCAGAGCCACAATGCATTAGGAATGGGATTCCAGGATATTGACCCAGCGACAGTGAAGGAGCAGCAATATATTTCCAAGTCGGGATGGTGAGTGGCTTGGAGGGGAACTTGTAGGTGGTGGTGTTTCTATGTATCTGTTGCCCTTGTCCTTTTATGATGGAAATGGTCTTGGGTTTGGAAAGTGCTGTCTAAGGATCTTTGGTGAATTTTGCAGTACAAGTTGTGGATGGCATACACTACTGAAACTGAGTGTCGGTGTTCTGTATAATACAATACATAATTAAATAGCCCACGATGATGCAGATGAATCTAAATTGGCTAAAATTTGTCACGGAACCATATTAGGAGATATTAGAACATGTGACTGGAAGTTTAATCCAAGTGGTTGGTTTAAGAAACGTAAAGGAGAGGAAAGCAGAGAGGCAGTATCTTTTCAAACTGGAATTCTACACTCTGGGGACCAGGTGTGGCTGTCACTACTGGAGTGATGAAAAACACATACTCAAAAGTTTGAAGTCCCTCTTACATTCTTCATTGCAGGCAAAAAAAGGTGATAATTATTATGAACTGAAGGCACATAAAACAGATTTGGTAAACTGGTGAGGTAGAAGACAGAAAGTGGATCCAAACTGTAATTTAATGTTTTATTGGCACCATCTAGTGATCAGAAAGAGAAAGTCATATTAATAAAAGACAATACAGAACAACCTCGATTATCTGAATGAGATGGGTGGGGAGTATTTTATTCGGATAATGGATTGTTCGGATAATGGATTGTGTTTTTATGGGACTTTGAAACCTTGTTTGGATAATCTGAAATTCGGAAATTGATGTTCGGATAATTGAGGTTGCCCTGTATTTGATGGTTCAGGTATAAATCCTGAGTCAGAATCTTGACTTCTTTATTCTCAAACGTTTTCAGAATTTTCTCCACCTGATAATCAATTTCTTTGTCTCCAATACACATGAAAGGTGTTTGATCGATGAGGTGTTTAACACTATATTGAGATGGCTGTGAGGATACTGACTGACAGGAACAGTCAATTGTTTCAGCTGCTGAACTTTGTGACAAAAGGCCAAGCATGCTTGACTTCTCAAGCTATAATAAATAAAATCACATAGTCTGGTATTTTTACTGCAACCCATTGAATTTAACCTAAAAGATTGGTCAAATAAATCAAAGAACTATGTGCGTTCGTGATCTGAAAAAAAAACAGAAAATGTTCGAGAAACTCAGCAGGTCTGACAGTATCTGTGGAGAGAAAAATGATGCTATGTTTTGAGTCAAATCTGAATCTTCTTCAGAACTTGTTGTACAATAAAGTTTTTTAATGCACAGACATGGATCAATTCCAATTAGTTTCTGTTATTCCCAATTTCCATGAAAAAGGACAAAAGAATAAAAACAAGTGAGGAAATAGCTGCTGGATGAAAACCACAATAACATATTTTGTGCTAAATTATTTTCAAACAGCCAAAGAAACAAAGGTTTGTGTCCATCCCCGGACTATATGGCTTGGCCACGTGAATATTTGGAAAAACTTTGCAAAGATAATTTGGAGGTTGCTCTGTGCATCCCTTCGAAAGGACAGGCAGGGGGCGCTGTGGCTGCACTACCGTGAGTACACGTGCCAACAATGGCCAAGCAGTAGGAATCATTCGCTTCATTTTCATCTAGGACACCTAGAAAATAAGATGTAGACAACACTTTTCATGGTTGATAACGTTAATCCTATAGATACCTGGTAGGATATCCATAACATATTTAGGCATATCCAAGCAACAAAATTGAAGGAGATAGTCTATGAAATAAAAGATAAAAAAATATAGAAATGAAAAGAATGACGATTAGACTGTCACAACCACAATGCCTTGTCCTTCACAACGTGTTCAGCTCTCACCTCATTCAAAATTCTTGATAAGTGGGAAACCTGTGAAACACCCAGCCCAGCTGAGTGAGGAAAACAGCTCACTGACCCCTTCTGGTGATAAACATTAGAGCAGTAGATGATCATAATAATTCTCATGCAGAGTCCATCTTTTATGTGGGGTGCTTTTTCTCAACGACAGAAATTGCTACAACAGTGCCAATGAACAATGTGCTGTGTACATACGGTGTTGTTTTACCTCTAATAATGTTAGTAAGGTTAGGTGCAAACTGGGAAACCCAGTAGAGAGTTAACAAAGTACTAATTGTGCAGAAAGTTGCCAATCATCTGAACTGGTCGATGCTGTTCTTATGTCCTGCATGAGCTTGCTCCCACCCTTCTTTCTGCATACTCATCAACATATCCTGTTCCTTGCTCTCTCATGTATTTATTGAGCTTCCCCTAAAGTACAGCAATAGTAATCATCTCAGCTGTGGTGAATTTGATACTTTAACCGCTCTTCAAATCAAGATATTTCTCCCAAATTCCTCACTGGTTTTATTAGGGACTGCCTTATATTTAAATGGTCCCTAGTCTGGTTTCTCTCACAAGTGACAACATTGTCCCATTAAATGTGTTTAATGTTGTTATGCTTAATTAAATAGCACTGTCCAAAAAAAAACATCTAGCTCCTATTTGAATCACAATTAGTAGACCCAGGAGAATTATTCAAAAAAGTGATATTAGACTAAACTGGCAAAACCATTCATCATTTTACAGTTTCTATAGCATTACAGCAGGGCAGGACTCTTTTCAGGACCATTAATTATACTTGCAAAACTTTGTATGTTACAAAATCAATAATTAATGCCTATTGTATATTGGCAGAGAATATTGATAAAAGGTGGAGCTGGAAAGGCACAGCAGGTCAGGCAGCATTAGAAGGAGCAGGAGAGTCAATGTTTCAGGTCAGGCCCTTCCATTAGGACCCGAAATCCCAACTCTCCTGCTCCTCTGATGTTGCCTGACCTGCTGTGCCTTTCCAGCTCCACTTTTTACCAACTCTGGCTTCCAGCGTCTGCAGTCCTTACTATCTCTAGGGAGAATATTACCTTTTTTGGGAGAATCTAGAACTAGGGGATTTCTGTTTAACAATCCCGCGTGGTCTGCTTGAACAGAGATAATGCACATTTTCTTTCCTCAGAGGCTCACATCATTATGGAGCTCTCTTCCTGAAAGGGTGGTGGAGGCTGTAAACATTGAATATTTTAAACGGAGAGGTAGATAGAGTCTGGTACGAGGGGATGAAAAGTTATCAGGTGGGGATGTAGATTTGTGGTTCCAATCAGATCACTCATGGTTTTATTGAATGGTGCAGCAGGCTCAAGGGGCTGATTGGCCTAAGTTCCTAATTTGTATGATAGTGTGAAATTACATTTCAATATATGCTGGTGGTAGGGATTCACTCGTGCCCTTATAAGTAGCAACAAAATTCATCTGCGATTGTTGAATAAATAAGCACTTATAAAAGTATATAAAGATTGGCTCCAGTTCTATCCTCCAGTACTGACCTTCCTAGAATACAATAAACAGTATAAAAATTTAATTCTACAATTCCACATCAGCACACCCTTGCTAGGAGGACACCTTACAACCTAAAGCACTAAATGTTATTGAAAGCACATTGAGAATGAAAGATTAACTTCTTCCTAAACAAATGTACTTTCCTCTCAGTTACCTGCACTGTCCAAAGCTGGATGGTAGGATGCTCTTCGGTGCTAATGGGCCAACATCACAATTACGATGCAGCCCCCAAAACATCCCTGACTACCTAGCAGGATATGATCGTAAAACATTTTTGTGCGAGGACAAATGAATGATTATCTACAAACGAAACTTTACTATGAAGCTGTTGGTTGGATTGAAATAAAGCATGTTCTCCTCCCAGGTTGTGTCAGTTTTTCTTACAGACCCTTAACAAATACTTGCCTTTTGCGTTCTTCCTATTGCACAAAACATATATCAACATATTTTGGCTGCATTTTCACCACAGCAGAGACACTCTGGATTTTCTCAGTCAGAAGTCACACCACACCAGGTTATAGTCTAACAGGTTTATTTGAAACTGCAAGCTTTCAGAGCATTGCTCCATCGTCAGATGCACTGTACTGTACACAATATTCCAGCTGAGGTCTAACTAATATTTTATACAGGTTCAGTATAACCTCCCTGCTTTTGGATTTAGTGCTCCTTTTTAATAAAGCTGCCTGGTAGATGTTGGTGATCTGGAGACTGCACCAAGCAGAGGTAATGATATCCTTTGTGTTCCTTAGCCCTGACCAAATTGATCTGTCCTTGAATCTTCGAGACACCCTCTTTTTCTAGTACTGTGGTTCTTTCCCTAATCAAAACCATCATCCCTCCTCCTTTTGGTCCTTTCCTCTCATTCCTGAACACCAGAGTTATTTAATAACCAGTCATGCCCTTCTTTTAGCCAGGTCTATCATTGCCACAACCTCATAATTAAACATGACAACCTGAACCTGTCTCTTGTCAGTATTGTTTACTCCATCCCATCCATCCTCAGGCATGGGCTGGAACCTGCTCCAATCCCATTCACCTGTTGCAAGTCTGTGTAATCCTCCACTGGCCCTCAGTCTCTTTAAAGCCTCTAAGTTGGAATGTTTCTCCTGTTTCAATGCCGACATGAATACACCCATCCATGCAAGTCCCTGCAGTAGGTATTATCCAACTTGCTCTTCCTCTGATGCCAGCCCCATTCTAGTCACCCTCATTCTCTGTCTCTCATTCACATCCTTTCATCAAAGCCCATCGCACCACTACATTTATAACATGCATCAAGATTTTTTTGATAACTGTTATAATGTACACCATAATCCTGCATCATTTATGAGATTACAGTCACCGTGCTTATCTGAACGATGTATTTTATGTTCTTAACACTCACAAATCTTGCATCAGCCTCCGTTTTCCTGCCTACAACTTCACTCGTTATGTTTTTCTGTGAAATGTCACTGCGATGAATTCCTCTGACAACAGTTCCAGTAGAAACTGCCTCCGTCAGGATGTCAAAGTGTAAGTGCAGCCTGCCAGCAGAGGGCTGACAATGTGAGGGTTACCTCCCACTGCTCCTCACTCCCTCCCCCCCCACCCCCACAATGCTCCAAAACTCTCATGTCCTACTCCCCAAACTGCTTCACTTGTGATTTGATTTACAAACAAAAATAATTTACATTAAAGTTTAAAAAGAAATCTGAATTATTTTAACCTTAATTCAGTTAAGAACGACAGCTGACCTGAATCTCGACATGCAATGCTATGGAAAGTTAATTAACATTAAAATTCTTCCAACTGAGCTTATTAAAGTAACAATTAGGAGTGGGTTTCCCTCCCTTGTCTGGTTTGTTATGCACGGTGACACCTTGAGCTAATTTCCTGCACTGGCTGAGGTTCCCATGAAAGATTCTCCTTCTCAACCTGCCCTGAGGCATGGTGACCCTTAGGTTAAACCACCACCACCCTGAGAGAGCAGCTCATGGCCAGGTAGGACAATGACCCTGTTTTAAAACAAACTGCGCCGAAGTGTTATAACACACTGCTGGAACAGATGGCACTTAAACCCGACCTCCTGGCTCAGAGGTGGGGACACTACCACAGCACCACATGAGCTCTGGCCCTACCTTTATTGCAGTATCATGCTACTGTGTGACACCAGCATTGCATTTTTCACACCTACCACAGGTGGCAGCATTGAGACTCCAATGTCTAGTTTTCACTTGACCCAACACAACAATAATTTCATCATTTAACCAGCTTTAAAGTTGGGTGGCCTGGCTTTTACAGAAGTAATGGCTGCAGAGTTTGCAGTCATTTCTCCTCTGAAGCTGACAGCAACTTTGAGTCTGCACATGTTCTCGACGTTGCTCTCGGTGATAGCGTGCTTCTCCGAGGAGTGCAGTGTTCAGGCCTCCCTCCGGATACAATCCGATGGAAACGGTCATGAGCCATCAGGAACTTCCATTCCTGGGGCCGGAGTTTCATTACCAAGGCAGGTCGCTCCGACTCACTGGACGTGTCTCAGTAGAGAGGTGTAGAATCTCATCATCGCTGGGGTCCAGGGAGGAGAAAGGTGAGGATAGAGCTGAGCCAAGGCAGCCAGAGGAGAGGAGAGCGATGGCTGGGATGGGTTATTGAGAAGGCCTTCCTCAGTGCTCGGGGTTGTATGGAGAATGGATCAGTCCTTCCCACTTCTCCACCCCCCCATCGACCTGCCCCTGGCTCTGCATTCCTTCCAGTTATTCCTCTTTAGTCACCTCATGCTAATGTGGATGTCGGGGACGGTGGGAGGAAACTTCACAGCAAGGGAGGGGCAATGCCAGAGAGGGGTTTGGAGACAAGAATGAGAACGCTCAAATCAAGCATTGCTCTGCCAGGAGTGAATGCTGGTGGAGGGAGGGAGACGGGAGCTTCTGTGAGTTAAAGACACAAGCAGCAGAGGTTAGGATGCCCTCAATTTACAGAAGGTGAAATGTGGGAGAGGAAAATCAAAGAACTGAGGATGCTGAAAATCAGAAACACAAACAGAAATTGTTGTAGAAACTCAGCAGGTCTGGTAGCATCTGTGGAGAGAAAGCATGTGTTATCTCATATTCTCAATTCGGGCCAGTGACCCTGGTCTGTTTTGAGTCTGTTCAGAAGGAGGGTCACTGCTTCTGGAGTGTTAACCCTGCTTCCTCTCTGCAGATGCTGCCAGACTTGCTGAGTTTCACCAGCAATTTCTGTTTTTGTTTCAGGCTTACAATGCAGCCTGCGCAACATGTTTCCAACAAGGCAAGTGTACAGTCAGGACATGCACTGACTAACACAAACAGAAATTTCTGGAGAAACTTAGCAGGTCTGGCCACATCTGTGGAGAGAAAGCAGAGTTAATGCTTCAAGTCTATCTTTCTTCAGACTGCTTGAAGAAGGGTCACTGGACCCAAAATGTTAACTCTATTTTTCCCTCCACAGATTTTGCAAGACCTGCTGAGTTTCTCCAGCAATTTCTGCTTGTGTGAAATGCGGGAGAGTGGCCTGGAACGCACTGAGTGGCTCTGATTGTTCGAGAAGGGTTTTCAGTAATGGATGAACTGAGAAAGCAGGTTATTGAGATATATATGCCTGTCTTTGTGGAGACTGTAGAGTAATGTAGTGAACACTGCCGCCATCTTGTTCTGTTCCCTAGCGCAGAGTTATCACTCCCATGCTGGTATGGTAAGTACTGGGCATTCAACTTACTTGGAAATCGCCAACAGGTTTACTGAACAGACAAACTGAAAACTTTCATTTCCAGAGAGCAACTTAGTTTCACATCCTTTGTCGAGCAGGTTGCAGCTGCTCTTGGCTACTGGTCACGTGGTGTCATCCTGGTTTGTGGCTCTTGTAAACACACTGCCATTGGATGTCAGCTGGCAATGCTTAGATTTACTCTTGTTGGTGATGGTCGTTCCCTGGCACATAGACTCACAGAGTCATAGAGATGTACAGCATGGAAACAGACCCTTCGGTCCAACCCGTCCATGCTGACCAGATATCCCAACTCAATCTAGTCCCACCTGCCAGCACCCGGCCCATATCCCTCCAAACCCTTCCTATTCATATACCCATCCAAATGCCTCTTAAACGTTGCAATTGTACCAGCCTCCACCACATCCTCTGGCAGCTCATTCCATACACGTACCACCCTCTGCATGAAGAGGTTGCCTCTTAGGTTTCTTTTATATCTTTCCCCTCGCATCCTAAACTTATGCCGTCTAGTTCTGGACTGCCCGACCACAGGGAAAAAAAAATGTCTATTAACCCTATCCATGCCCCTCATAATTTTGTAAACCTCTATAAGGTCACCCCTCAGCCTCTGATGCTCCAAGGAAAACAGCCCCAGCCTGTTCAGCCTCTCCCTGTAGCTCAGATCCTCCAACCCTGGCAACATCCTTGTAAATCTTTTCTGAACCCTTTCAAGTTTCACAACATCTTTCCGATAGGAAGGAGACCAGAATTGTATGTAATACTTCCAACAGTGGCCTAACCAATGTCCTGTATAGCTGCAACATGACCTCCCAACTCCTGTACTCAATACTCTGACCAATAAAGGAAAGCATACCAAATGCCTTCTTCACTATCCTATCTACCTGCGATTCCACTTTCAAACAGCTATGAACCTGCCTTCCAAGGCCTCTTTGTTCAGCAACACTCCCTAGGACCTTACCATTAAGTGTATAAGTCCTGCTAAGATTTGCTTTCCCAAAATGCAGCACCTCGCATTTATCTGAATTAAACTCCATCTGCCACTTCTCAGCCCATTGGCCTATCTGGTCCAGATCCTGTTGTAATCTGAGGTAACCCTCTTCGCTGTCCACTACACTTCCAATTTTGGTGTCATCTGCAAACTTACTAACTGTACCTCTTATACTCGCATCCAAATCATTTATGTAAATGACAAAAAGTAGAGGGCCCAGCACCGATCCTTGTGGCACTCCACAGGTCACAGGCCTCCAGTCTGAAAAACAACCCTCCACCACCACCCTCTGTCTTCTACCTTTGAGCCAGTTCTGTATCCAAATGGCTAGATCTCCCTGTATTCCATGAGATCTAACCTTGCTAATCAGTCTCCCATGGGGAACCTTGTCAAATACCTTACTGAAGTCCATATAGATCACGTCTATCGCTCTGTCCTCATCAATCTTCTTTGTTACTTCTTCAAAAAACTCAATCAAGTTTGTGAGACATGATTTCCCGTGCACAAAGCCAAGTTGACTATCCCTAATCAGTCCTTGCCTTTCCAAATACATAATTTCCTGATGAAGGGCTCTGGCCCGAAACGCCGAATTTCCTGTTCCTTGGATGCTGCCTAACCTGCTGTGCTTTAACCAGCAACACATTTTCAGCTCTGATCTCCAGCATCTGCAGACCTCACTTCTTACTTTTTCCAAATACATGTACATCCTGTCCCTCAGGATTCTCTCCAATAACTTGCCCACCACCGAGGTCAGGCTCACCGGTCTATAGTACCCTGGCTTGTCTTCACCGCCCTTCTTAAACAGTGGCACCACGTTTGCCAACCTCCAGTCTTCCGGCACCTCACTTGTGACTACTGATGATACAAATATCTCAGCAAGAGGCCCAGCAATCACTTCTATAACTTCCTACAGAGTTCTCGGGTACACCTGATCAGGTCCTGGGGATTTATCCACTTTTAACCGTTTCAAGACATCCAGCACTTGATCCTCTGTAATCTGGACATTTTGCAAGATGTCACCATCTATTTCCCGACAGTCTATATTTTCCATATCCTTTTCCACAGTAAATACTGATGCAAAATATTCATTTAGTAACTCCCCCATTTTCTGTGGCTCCACACAAAGGCTGCCTTGCTGATCTTTGAGGGGCCCTATTCTCTCTCTAGTTACCCTTTTGTCCTTAATATATTTGTAAAAACCCTTTGGATTCTCCTTAATTCTATTTGCCAAAGCTAACTCATGTCCCTGTTTTGCCCTCCTGATTTCCCTGTTAAGTATATTCCTACTTTCCTTATAGTCTTCTAAGGATTCACTCGATCTGTCCTGTCTATACCTGACATATGCTTCCCTCTTTTTCTTAACCAAGTCCTCAATTTCTTTAGTTATCCAGCATTCCCTACACCTACCAGCCTTTCCTTTCACCCTGACAGGAATATACTTTCTCTGGATTCTTGTTATCTCATTTCTGAAGGCTTCCCATTTTCCAGCCGTCCCTTTACCTGCGAACACCTGCCTCCAATCAGCTTTCGAAAGTTCTTGCCTAATATCGTCAAAATTAGCCTTTCTCCAATTTAGAACTTCAACCTTTAGATCTGGTCTATTCTTTACCATCACTATTTTAAAACAAATAGAATTATGGTCGCTGGCCCCAAAGTGCTCCCCCACTGACACCTCAGTCACCTGCCCTGCCTTATTTCCCAAGAGTAGGTCAAGTTTTGCACCTTCTCTAGTCGGTACATCCACATACTGAATCAGAAAATTGTCTTGTACACACTTAAGAAATCCTTCTCCATCTAACCCTTTAACACTATGGCAGTCCCAGTCGATGTTTGGAAAGTTAAAATCCCCGACCATAACCACCCTATTATTCTTACAGATGGCTGTTTGGTGCAAATGTGGCTTGGGCACTTATCAACCAGACTTGCTGAGATCTTGCTGAGATCTTGCTGTATATGGACATGAGCTGCTTCCGAATCTGTGATCTTAAAAATTGCACTAAACAGTGTGCAACGATTAGCAAAGATTCCCACTTCTGACCTTTTGATAGCAACGGTCATTGATGAAGCAGCTGGAAATGGTTGGGCTGAGGACATAATCCTGAAGAGCGCTGAAAATGTGTTGCTGGAAAAGCGCAGCAGGTCAGGCAGCATCCAAGGAGCAGGAGAATCGACGTTTCGGGCATAAGCCCTTCTTCAGGAATGAGGAAAGTGTGTCCAGCAGGCTAAGATAAAAGGTAGGGAGGAGGGACTTGGGGGAGGGGCATTGGAGATGTGATAGGTGGAAGGAGGTCAAGGTGAGGGTGATAGGCCGGAGTGGGGTGGGGGCGGAGAGGTCAGGAAGAAGATTGCAGGTTGGGAGGGCGGTGCTGAGTTCGAGGGATTTGACTGAGACAAGGTGGGGGAGGGGAAATGAGGAAACTGGAGAAATCTGAGTTCGTCCCTTGTGGTTGGAGGGTTCCTAGGCGGAAGATGAGGCGCTCTTCCCCCAACCGCCGTGTTGTTATATAATCCTGAAGCACTCCTGTAGAGACGTCCTGGAGCTTGTGGTTGTTATGATTCTAATCAGTTGCTAGAATTTTCTAATTTCTGTTGGCTCCTGTTTTGCTCCGGTTCCTTCATGCCACACTCTGCTAAACGCCATCTTCTCTCTGATACCTCGCACCTACTTATCTCTGTGATTGAAGCCATCTCCCATGAAGGCTCATGTTCTGCCACTCTGACTCGGGTCTACAGCACCATCCGTCCCTCACTGCCAGACATTCCAATGCCCGACACCTCTAACTCTGCATGCCTCCTCACACACACACCCTGTGCATCAACATAACAGCTCAGCTGCTAACTTCGTCTCCCTTTATAGTTGCCTCTCTCTAACTGTGAGGGGAAAGCAGCCCACAAAAGGATGGAAGCAGTCACGCTGGCTGCTGGGGGGTCTGACATTTGGCTTCTCATCACTTATGAGGCGAGGATCCTGACTCTGACCACGCTGAGGGGCTGCCTGGCAGCGTCCAAGCCTCTGGACTGGATATAGAAGCTGTTCTTGATTTATTCTGTCGGCACACACTGATCAAAGGCGATCGTCCTTCTTACCACTGAGGCCTGATGACAAATATGACACTGTTTCCCAGCTTGGTATCTGTGCCAGGCAGCAAGGTAATGCATCAATACTGAGATCCTGGAAGCTCACACTAAGGGGTAGTGCTAAAAGGCAAAGCAGGGACCCGGGGAACCTCAGGATAGGCTCAGAGTCAGTGAGTGAGTGCTCTGACAGTGAGTGAGTGCTCTGTCAGTGAGTGAGTGCACTGACAGTGAGTGAGTGCTCTGACAGTGAGTGAGTGCACTAACAGTGAGTGCACTGACAGTGAGTGAGTGCTCTGACAGTGAGTGAGTGCACTAACAGTGAGTGCACTGACAGTGAGTGAGCGCTCTGACAGTGAATGAGTGCTCTGTCTGTGAGTGAGTGCACTGACAGTGAGTGCACTGACAGTGAGTGAGTGCTCTGTGAATGAGTGAGTGCTCTGACAGTGAGTGAATGCCCTGACAGTGAGTGAGTGCTCTGACAGTGAATAAATGCTCTGACAGTGAATAAATGCTCTGACAGTGAGTGAGTGCTCTGACAGTGAGTGAGTGCACTGACAATGAGTGATTGCTTTGACAGTGCGTGAGTGCTCTGACAGTGAGTGAGTGATCTGACAGTGAATGAAGATCTTGGAGATTGTACCTGGTTCAGTCCTTGGTCTGGGACTCTGTCCCTGAGTACACAGTGTCCCTACTGCTGAGTTACAGGAGAGTAAGTGGGTCAGTCCGAGGGACAGCAATGTGGTGTAAAAATGTCCTGTGTGTACCGTGAAGGGTGGCACTAATCAGATGTCACTTTCTGCAGATATGGTGTATGTGTGTGTGGCTGTTGCCCTCGGAGTGGTTCCTGAGAGATGTTATTCCCATTGTCCAACATTGCGAGTATTCAGAGCCAGTTGGTACCCAATCAGACGTCAATGCCAGGAATTGTTGGTATCCAGCCAGCCTCGGGTGAATAGTACGAGAGAAAGTTGAGATGAGACAGGCTGTTAGTAAAGTTGTTAACCAGCAATAATGTCCATTAAGGGGCAACTCGCTGCCTAATATCAATCTCTCCTTGACACTCTGAACTCAGCGATACAATGCAGTGAGTTGCTGCTGATACCAAGCTAGAGCTGTTTCTGTTTCTGCCACATATTCCACCATGGGTCAAGTTGTTCAGATTCCTATAGGATTCCATGCAATGACCTTGCTGCCGTGTGTTCTGTGATAAGGTGTGCATTTGCTGTCCATCGCTAATTGCTAAATGTTTTGCAGAGGACACAAGAGGCAAATTGCAGCCAGCCCTGGTACGGATGGGAGTACACCTCCCTTAAAGGAACCCCACCGATAGCCTCTTTACCACCATTCCTGCCACTGGGCTCCAATTCCTTATTTTATTAATTGAATTTAAATAGGACCAGCTGTCAAGGTCAGATCTGAACTTGTGTCCCAGGAGCATTCGCCTCCCCTCAGGATTACAAATTTAATGACATAGCCATTATGTCAACATCTCTCCCAACACAGTACTTATATTTCCAATACTTGAACGCTTTTAAATATTTTCCTCACTGAATGTTAATGCGTTGCCCTGAATGATGTATGTAGTTTGATCCACAAACAGGCACGTTGCTTTCATAATGTATCACATCCAACTCAGTGAAATGCAGTCTTATTTATCTCTGAAACACCACCAGATCAAATTTCGAGATAATTTTGAATTCACTATTCACAGAGGCTTAAAGTATTTTCAGCTGAATTAACTGACTGAAGTAAATAACCATTTTTGCTTGGAACATTGACAGAGTGAGTAGGTTTACAAATATGCATTACACGATTTAGATAAAGCCATCATTTTGAGCAGCTCAATGTTCTTTCACTGAATAGTTAACACATGCTGGATAGATGGGGACAACTATTAGATTATGCTGTCCCTGTCCTTTTGGGAAGTCAATCTCTATTTAGAACTTCCAAGTTGGTTTCTGTTTTTGTTTTCTGTGATTAAGTTAATTCAGCAAATTGGATCCTGCTATAGGATGACCCGGAATAACGCACAATCTCCATGCATTGCGAACATTGATACCTTTAAACTTTCAAACAAGACCAAGATTCTGTCAAAATATCTCAACTCCAAAACATTCATCTTTTCATGGTTCTGACCAGTTTTGCTTCTGCAGTATTTTCTATTGTTATTCTGAGATTTTCACCTCATGAAAGAGTCATGCCCCAAAAGCTTGTGATTTCAAATGAACCTGTTGGACTATTCACCACCAGATGCCTGGAGGAAGAACACCTCATCTTCCGCCTCGGAACACTTCAACCCCAGGGCATCAATGTGGACTTCAACAGCTTCCTCATTTCCCCTTCGCCCACCTCACCCTAGTTTCAAACGTCCAGCTCAGCACTGTCCCCATGACTTGTCCGGACTTGTCCGACCTGCCGAGCTCCTTTTCCACCTATCCACTCCACCCTCTCCTCCCTGACCTATCACCTTCATCCCCTCCCCCACTCACCCATTGTACTCTATGCTACTTTCTCCCCACCCCCACCCTCCTCTAGCTTATCTCTCCACGTTTCAGGCTCACTGCCTTTATTCCTGATGAAAGGCTTTTGCCCGAAACGTCGATTTCGCTGCTCGTTGGATGCTGCCTGACCTGCTGTGCTGTTCTAGCACCACTGATCCAGATCCTGTTGGACTATAACCTGGTGCTGTGTCAGTTTTGACCTGTAAAAAGTGAGGTCTGCAGATGCTGGAGATCAGAGCTGAAAATGTGTTGCTGGTTAAAGCGCAGCAGGTCAGGCAGCATCCAAGGAACAGGAGATTCGACGTTTCGGGCACAAGCCCTTCATCAACCAGCAACACATTTTCAGCTCAGTTCTGACCTGGTCCACCCTAGTCCAACACCGGCATCTCCACCCCATTTAATCCTGTTCTCATTACACAAAAAATAGAAAAATGTCTGTTAGTTCCCTACCATAACACATTTGTTAATTTGAGAACAAAATTTAAATTCATTTCATGGCAAATTATCTTTCGTCTGCTCACTTTAGCTTTTATAGCAGTTTGTTGTTTATTAGACATGGCAGTTACCAAAATAAACCTTACAATCCTGATATTTCACACTATCTACATGCAATATGTGGGCTGTGATGAAATCATTTAAGTTAGAAAAAGGATATTATTAAACTAGAAAGAGCTCAGAAAGGATTTACTAGGATGCTACTTAGACTGGAAGGTTTGAGTAATAAGGAGATGCTGGATAGGCTGGGGCTTTTTTCCCTGGAGCGTGGGAGACTGACAGGTGACTATGTACAGGTCTGTAAAATCATGAGAGGCGCAGATAAGGTAGATAGCCAACAGCTTTTCCCTCTGGTACGGGAGTCGAAAACTCAAGGGCATAGGTTTAAGGTGAGAGGGGAGTGAAAGAAAGGATCCAGAGGGTGGACAGTGTCTGGACCAGGCTGCCAGAGGTAGTGGAAGAGGCAAGTACAACTTTGTCATTTAAGAAACATTTAGGCAGGGACATGGATGGGCTGGGTATGGAGGGATGTGGAGCAAACACGGACAAATGGGACTAATTTAAATGTGTAAACTGGGCAGCATGAGTCGGCTGAAGGGCCTGTTTCTATGCTGTAGGCCTCCATGACCAGTTGTAGGAGACAAAAATCTGATGTTCCCTAGCCAGGGAACGAAACGTTTGCAGCAAAAACTTCCAGCTTGGCGAACAGAACCACAACAGACAAAAATCTGTTATTGCAGATAGTCATGTTTCTGTATCAACAAAGAATGTTGAGGACATTCCATTCTTCACAATTTTAATGGAGATATTAACTCATTTATTTTTAATTTTAGCATTTAGTCACTTAAATCAGCGATAGGTAATTTTAAAGCTGGAGTGGTCTAATACTTTAGATCGATGGTCTTTCTCATTTCGTTTTTATTTAAATGTTTTTTGTATTTTCCACCAATGTAAGATTCACTTAGAACAATCGCTGTTTGTACGGTATCACAACTGCTTCAATATTGAGAATCAGGACAACCGTTTAACAACCGCTTAACAATAGAAACAGGATGTTAGCTGTATTTGAAGAAATAGGGTGAACTTTTCTGACTAAAAGAAAACAGCTTGGTTTCAGACGTAAGATTGGGGTCAGCGGTTTGGTAGAAAGGAATAGGAAGCATTGAGAAAGAGGACAGCGGTCCGAGTTAGAGATGTAACAGTTGTGCCCTGGCAGAAGCAGGAAGGCACGATCAAGATAAGCGTCAGACGTGCTGTTTCGACAGAAGAATTGTGAAATGTTGTTTCAGTGATTTGCTGTAATAATGTGATAGAAATGCTACATGAGAGGAAGTGAGATTGTGGAGGCAAAGGAGCAGCTGTGATTGCCTTTCCTGGGGTTGGGTCATTAAGGGGTTTGAGGTGGGGGAGGGGGAAGGGGGCTCATATTTCCTAATTGTAGCCGGACAGTAAGAAGAGAGTAACATGTTATGAAAACTGGAGAGTTCTTGTTGGTATTGTTACTGACCTTGCAACTCTGGCCTTACAATGTTGTCACCATTCATATTAATTATTACTTTGTACTTCAAAGAATGACATTGCAACTTCATAGCTCCATTTGTACTTTGTGTAAACATGTGCTTCAAATGACCACTTAGAAGTCCTGAACTGAATAAATAAGTTATGCAAAGTAATCAACCAGAATATTCTGTGATTGTTCTCCATGAGTTTTTAAACATTAATTTCCCATGAGGGTGGGAAATTATTGTAAACTTTCTTTCACAATCACCCATAATATTTAGACATTTTTAGGAGTTTGACAGCAGATTGCCATAGACAAACCTGATTTATATTCTTGAGAAATCCAAAATATTTTTAGTAATGTGTGGGGATACTTCTGTCAAAACTTATATTGTGAGGGAAACAGTGAAGTGTCCCAACAGATCCTGGGGCCAAATGGGGTGCCCCCCTGATTATCAGTTAATTACAATTAAGCTTGGGCTAAATTTAATGCATTTTGGTCAAGTGCGTACTGCCTTGAGTTTTTTGAAGGGATTCTCACTGCAAGATCCAATGGATTTCTTGCCATATTTTACTAAACTCACTTCATTAACTACAATGTTAAAAATCTCACAACACCAGGTTATAGTTCAACAGGTTTAATTGGAAGCACACTAGCTTTTGGAGCAACGCTCCTTCATCAGGTGGTTGTGGAGGACACAATTGTAAGACACAGAATTTATAGCAAAAGTTTACAGTGTGATGTAACTGAAATGATACATTGAAAAATACCTTGATTGTTGAGTCTCTCATCTGTTAGAATGACCATGATAGTTTCACTTTGTTCATACCTGAGAATGTCACTTGTAAAAACAGTTTTGTGATTTACATATGAATGAAGTGAAACTATCATGGTCATTCTGACAGATGAGAGACTCAACAATCAAGGTATTTTTCAATGTATCATTTCAGTTACATCACACTGTAAACTTTTGCTATAAATTCTGTGTCTTACAATTGTGTCCTCCACAACCACCTGATGAAGGAGTGTCGCTCTGAAAGCTAGTGTGCTTCCAATTAAACCTGTTGAACTATAACCTGGTGTTGTGTGATTTTTAACTTTGTACCCTCCAGTCCAACACCAGCATCTCCAATTCATTAACTACCTTCCCTATTTCAATGACAATCCTCACATCTGATTCTAGCCTCCTCTTACCGGGCGTCATTCCTGGAACGGCTCACCACTCAGCAGATACCTGCCAAAGAAGTGGCAGCTGTTGCAGCCACAACATCTTTCAAATCCCACTGTGCAGCCACTCTTCTGTTGGCAATGCACTGAATAAGTTGGATATTAGTGAGATGAGTACAGTGTTTATAAGCTGCTTAACCAGCCATAATCCCCTAATTGCTTACTTATCATTACCTTGCCACTTGGCAAATGCTCAAATGATGCATCAAGATGCTCCCAAGAGGGCTTGCTGGGCTTGTTGAATAATTCTGCCACAAATATCCCCAGAGCTTGTGTTGCTCAGACTCTTCAAGATTCTGTTTCTTGTTTCTCTGTTTTAATTTACTGATTAGTCTTAACTCCTTTCACTTTACAAAGAAGATGCTGAAGTGTCTCTGATATGGATTATCCTGCCGTTCCAACCACCCAATAATGAACAGCAAAAGTTGATTTTGATAATCATACCAAATGTCATAACATTTACTGCATATTCAAAGCCAGTGAAATGAAAAACAGTAACACTTTCATCTTTCATGTGAAAAGATTGATGACTGGAGACATTGCCAGTGAGAATGACAAAGCATGATTCCAGTTAATTCTAGATGGCTGTGTTCAACAGACTATGACAAGTCACTGATAAATGTTATTGCATCATAAATCAACCGAGAGCTCCTCAAATAAATGTGACTCATTCCCATCTGCAATAGAGAACAAAATAAACTTAAAACTGCTACCAAGCATCCCTGAAGTTTAAAAGTGTACAAGGTAGTTTTTGAAAAGATGCTTTGCTGCAAAAGTTTATCTTGTAAAATTACGATAGACCATTGGAACTTTATTTCATCATAAATAACATTTCTAACTAATTAATAAGTTACTTTTAACTGCTAGTTTATCAACTTTATTCCTCTTTAAATCATCTATTGCAAGATACAAGAAGCACAATCTCAAGATACTAAGTAAATGATGATAATCTGGTGCTAACACCTTATTTTCATTAGGAACAAAATGCTTATTGAGTCTTTAACCTGACAAAATAATATTTTTAATACAGCAATTTCTGACAAACTCTTCTGATACAGCATAAACTAATAACTTTATCACATTGTGTAACTTCTGTGTTCGGCGGTCTAAAGCTAAATTATCTTGCTTATTTGCATCTCATTAAGAAATGCTTGTATGCAAGCTAATTACTTAAAAAGAAAAGCTTATGTTTAAAATTTGGTATACAGGCTCTGAGATACTCAACAGCTTTTCTGAACTTTTTTTACAGAATACATTATTTTTACCAATTTGAGTTTCGGTAATTTCACACCAGCACGTTTGAAACGTATCTGAACATCTTCGTATAAACACTGGAAAGTGAAAATAGAGACCAGTGGAATCTAATGTTGGAAACTTAATATTCATAATTTAAATCCTCATTATATTAAAATGATGATGAACTTTATGAATATTGAACACATGAATAAATAAGTCAACAAGTTGATGCATATTGGAAGGAAAACATCCAAAAATGTTATGCGCTGTGTTTATCTGTATAATTAAATGTACACAATTTATTTTGAAAAGAAATATTCTCAACACACACCTTGAAACAAACAAACCAGCTTTACTGATGTTGCTGATGTGAAGGGACTGAGCACGCTGCCTATCTGCTCACGTACAACGTCGGAGTAAAAGGTTCAGAAAGTTAATGTCAATTTCTAAAGGAACTCATATCCATGAACATAAATCTAGCACACTCTATGAAGGAATTATCTTTCCATTACAGTTTAGGACATTAGAATGTAAGTGGATAATTTCTTGACATTTTAGACTAAATAATGTTTGAATGCTTTTACATTCATAAAATGGATAAAGTAGACAAATTTGACCCTAATCAGCTTCCATCATTTCAAAGTTTCTAACGGTTATCCTTTCAATCTTGTTATTTGTATCTTCTCATTGGAAAAGCAAACTGATTAGATACACACAAGTATTCCTTCGTAAACCTGAGACAGTAAGAAAAATGCCAGAACTTTTCAGAGATCCTAGAGACTTTCTAAAATCACAACCTAAAAATGAGGAGAGGGAAGAGCAGAGAACGTGATGGTTCATTCACTAACACTTTCTACAGACTTTCAACTTTTCTTGTGTGTCTCCAGCCAAACACTCACATGGTCACTACAATCCAGACCCCATGCTGCACTATCTGATTGACCTATAAACATTCTAGTTTATTGACAGGAAGGGGAGATAATGTTGTAACAGGAGCAAATGTATCAAATGATATGGTTCCTGTCCTAAAGTACTTCGTATTTCTAAGCTTATGAATAATATTACAAACTCAAATATGCAAAGTGGATTTGAAGCCTCTCACTCATGGGAAACGAGCTAGGAATGCCCAAACATGGTAGGGAATGAACGACTGCTTATGAAGAAATGGCATCACAGTCAATCCTATTATTACAGATATGTCTACCTGGCTTCAAAGGTAGGTGCTACCAATATGCCAATCAGAAATATATTTCATACATAGAAATAATTTTAGAATTTTGCTATGTTTAATGCTCAATGACTGGTTGACTAGAGAAAAAGGAGCCGGGGAAGCTAAATGAAAACAATTAAAAGTGTTCACGGGAAGACAAAAGCCACAAATGTACAGTTACATTGTCATACATATATATTGTAAATAATCTGTCTTAAAATGGCAGGCCCCCTATTGCCATATAATTTCTCTTGGGGATTCAACTGTAGCCAAAAGCAGATGATCAGACTGTGTTATTTTAAGAGGCAATCCCAAAGGATTATTAAAGAATTAAATGATTCCATGGCTGTACCCTAAGAAGGTGGAGAGGCTGTATTTGGTATTATGGTAAGGATTGAATCTGTGTGAATGATAGTGCCAATGGTTCTTTTTGCTTCTTTAATAGGCTATGTCATGTTAGATGTTCATGCCTCTGTGGTCAGGTATTTGGCCACACTAACTACGATGGAATAAATATCATGGATCAGACTCATTCCTTGTTCAGCCCATTCTCAGATCCTGCTGAGTAATTTAGCAGCATGGTATTCAGGTGGTATGGTGGCTCAGTGGTTAGCACTGTTACCTCACAGTGCCAGGGACCCAGCATTAGGTGACTATCTATGTGGAGTCTGCACATTCTGCATGTTCTGTGTAGATTCCCTCCAGGTACTCTTGTTTCCTCCAGTGCAGGTTAGGAAGATTGGACCTGGTAGATGCGGAGTCATGTGGAACAAAGACAGAACCGCATCTGGGTGGGATCCTCGGTGGATGGTTGGTGCAGACTTGATGGGCCAAATGGCCCCTTTCTGCATTCTAGGAATTCTATAATATTCCTAAATATACTAAACCTAGTGAAAGCTGTGGTGTCACTTTAAAAAGCACATCTTAACCTTACAAATTGTACTCCTCCATCAATTGCACTTTGTTGAATGAAAATGGATAACGTCAGAACATATAACTTTGATCTTGGATCGTCTGTGAGTTTTTTTTCTAATTCATCAGTGCAATCTTTGGAAGCAGAGTCTTGGGATTCAACATGATTCTTCAAACATGGTCTCATCCGTCCAGGCTTAAAATAATTTATTCTGATTTACAACCAAATTATCTTGGGATACATTCCAGTACTTGATTGAATTTTAATAACACCCGTTTACATTGACCAGATACTCACTTTAACTTGAATGATCAAATGCCTTTCCAGTTTTGTAGTTACACACCTTTAATGGGATGACAGGTTTCATGTTCCACAATCTATTATGTTACATTTGTTCCCTTCACGCTGCATCTGGCATTAATTTGTTTGTTAGTTTAATTGATCCAGATCCCTTTTTGCAAGAGATTAGACGTCTTTGTATTAATCACCTGGCCACATAGCTTGTTAGTAGCTAACACTACACATTAGCAGAAGGCCACCATTTATAGCAGTACAAACATTATTTCACATCACTAGGCACCCCTCACGGAGAGTTTTATTTCCTCCACATTTGTCATCACCAATTTATTTCACAGGCGTCACATTAATTCCTTTATCGTAACCTTACACCAAGCAGGAAACTCCAGGCAAACTTAATTATGAACAATGTCAATTTTTATTATGAATTGGTAATTAGGCTTTGATCCTCTGTTGCTTATGGTGATAAAGTTCTCGGTGGTATTGAGCTAAGATACAGCAATAAACCAAGGTGGGCTCAGCTATTCTCTATAGGAAAATAGACACATTTGAATGACATTTATGACTGCTGAGAGAAATGTCATGTTTTGAAGATTTTCAGCTGCTTGGACAATGTTAGAACAAATGGGAAAAAAAAGTGTTTTGAATTACTCCAATTTCTTTTAGCTTGATTCAAACTTACTCAGTTTGTATGTGATGTCTGAAATGTTTTTGAAATATTATGGTTGATCATTAGAGGTAAGACTTTAAAGATGATATATTTTCCCATTGTTGGCTGGAACATCTCAAAGTCCTAGGCTGCAGTTAATCACTTTTATTGGAGTAGGTAAAACATGAACAAAGAGCTGAACTCCTGAAGTGAGAGTGATATCAAGGCTACATTTGTGAAAATGTGAGATCAAGGAGCCCAAGCAAAACTAGAGTCAATGGGAATTCAGGGAAAACTCTCAGCTGGGCAGAGTCATATCTGGCACAAAGGAAGATGACCGTGGTTGCTGGAGATCAGAGAGCTCAGCTCCAGAATATCTCAGCATTGTATCCTAGGCATGACCATCCTCAGCTACTTTCTCATAGGTGTTCCCTTCATTATAAAGTCAGCAGTGGGGATGTTCACTGAGAATTGCACAATGTTCAGTACCATCTGGTTTCTCAGATACTGAAACAGTGTAAATCCAAATACAGCAGAATACAGAGAATACTCGGGCTTGGGCTGACAAGTGTCATGTAGCATATGCGCCAGGCAACGACCGTCTTCAACAAGAAAACTTCGTCACTTGAAATTCAGTGGCATTTTCTTTAATGGATCCCTAATTATCAACATTCTCAGAGTTATCAGTGACCAGAAACAGAACTGTACTAGTCATAGAGTCATAGAGATGTACAGCATGGAAACAGACCCTTCGGTCCAACCCATCCATGTCAACCAGATATCCCAACCCAATCTAGTCCCACCTACCAGCACCAGGCCCATATCCCTCCAAACACCTCCTATTCATATACCCATCCAAATGCCTCTTAAATGTTGCAATTGTACTTGCCTTCACCACATCCTCTGGCAGCTCATTCCATACATGTATCACCCTCTGCATGAAAAGATTGCCCCTTAGGTCTCTTTTATATCTTTCCCCTCTCACCCTAAACCTATGCCCTCTTGTTCTGGACCCCCCAACCCCAGAAAAAAGACTTTGTCTGTTCATCCTATCCATGCCCCTCATAATTTTGTAAACCTCTATAAGGTCACCCCTCAGCCTCCGACGCTCCAGGGAAAGCAGCCCCAGCCTGTTCAGCCTCTCCCTGTAGCTCAGATCCTCAAACCCTGGCAACATAGTCATGCAAACACAATGGCTACAGGAACAGGTCAGTGGCTAGGAATCCTGCAGCAATTAACTCCCCAACTCGCCTTCTGACTGCCCAAAGCCTGTCCACCATCTGCAATATGCAGGTCAGGACTATGATGGAATACCACCACTTCCCTGGAAGCTCCAACAACACTCAAAAAGCCTGACAAAGTAACTTTCTTGATTGACACCACATCTGCAAATATCCCCAAACACCCATCACCGATGCTCAGCAGCAACAATATATACCATTTGCAAGATGCACTGCAGAAATTCACCATGGCACCTCAGATAGCATCTTCCAACCCATGACTACTTGCATCTAGAAGGACAAGGGTAGCAGGTACATGGGAACAGTATTGTCAGCAAGTTCCTCCTCTAGACCCTCACCATTTCAACTTGGAAATGTATCATTGTTTCTTCATTGACGTTGGGTCAAAATCCTGGAAGCCACTCCCTAATGGTGTTGTGGGTCAATTGCCACCAAATGGCCTGGAGTGGTTTAAGAAGGCAGCTCACCACCACTTTATCAAGGACCGTTGCTAGCTCAGTCAATGTTACCTCCATCCCAGGAATGAATTTTAAAATACTCATTTGCATCTTCTGCTAGGGTCTGACTGATTCTATTCTGTCTCTCTCATTAGCGTTGTTTCCTGTGACTGTCCCAGTATTAATTTTTAATCACTAAACCTTTTCTCTCCCTCTCACATCCTGGATTAAATTTACCTTAAAGCAGATGAATCCAAATAAGGTTTGAGTGATGCTGAGGTTGCAAGAGAATGGCTAAGATGTGGAGGGAATGTTCAATCCCTCCACTCTCCGAGCTGATGTGACCAGTGAGTGGAAGGAGACCAGGTAAGAATGGATGCCGACTGCCCAGAGTTGGAATGACAGAAAGACAGAAAAATAGCAATGGGTGGAAGATATACACAATCATTGCCAGAGGTAAACCATCTATCAGTTACCAAGACCAGAGTCATGATTTGGAGATGCCGGTGTTGGACTGGGGAGTACAAGACCAGAGTATCTTCCTTGTAAATCCATGACTTGTTACTCATACAGAGGGAGTTGCCTGAAGACGGAGATTTTCCTCTGACCTGGTGGCCCACCCATTACTGATAAGGACAATGACATCAGATGAAGGCAGATTTCTCAAGAATGCTGTCCAGGTGCCAAAAGACAAGTAATTGGAAACTGCTGTAAGGACTCAACAGGTAATAAAGACTTGAGAGAGAAATTCCAAATGCAGGCATTAAGTGGAGGAGCAAAGGTGAAATGGAGCCATGGTGCTGTTTCCAAAAGTGTGCGTTATCAGGGAAGAGAGACAGTGATGATAAATGAATAGAACAATGTGAGATACTTGAAACACCCCTGGTATCCCTGAGGTGGTTCTTTTGGACAACTGACCTGAGTTTGCCAATGAATGCTCCAACTCATTTGCAGCTAACTCTGGATTTGAACATGTCACAAGCTTTCTGAGATACCCAGAGTAAATGGAGACACTGAGTGCGAAGTCTGAACAACTAGGATCTGGCAAACACAGACCGGGAGCAACTACTTGCAGGAAAGTGTAGATTTGGAAATTGGGAGTCTTTTAAGGGTAATCTAGTGAGAATTCAGGGCCAGCATGATCCTCTAAGAGTGAAAGGCGAGGGCAGCAGGTCCAGGGGACCCGACGTGTCAAAGCATATCGAGAGTTTGAGAAAGGAAACATATGTCAGGTACAACACATTAATAACAAGGAGGGCCTTCAAAAGTATAGGGAGTATCAGAAGTTGCTTAGAAAGGGACTCGGAGGGCAAAGAGGGGCTAGGAAATATCTTTGGCAGATGGGATCAAGGAAAACTCCAAAGATTTTTATAAGAATATTAAGAGTAAGAGGATTAACAGAGAAAGGATGGTCCAATTGAACAGTGAAGGGACAATCTACTCATGGAGGCAGTGGGTGTGTGTGAGGTCTTAAATGAATATTTCTCATTTGTGTTCACGGAAGAGTTGTAGCTGGGGGATTCATTTGGGATGGTGAAGTTTCAGAATGCATCAATATTAATAAGGAAGCAATATTAAGTGTTTTAGTGGGCATAAAGGTGCATAAATCCCCAGGGCCAGTTTGAGATGTGACCCAGGCTGCTACAGGAGTGTTGGAAGGAGACTTCTAGGACCCTGACAGAGGAGATATCGAATACTTTGCAAGTGAACTGCTAGCTGACCGGAGGCCAATGTGCTTCCTGTGTTCAAGAAGGGAAGCAGGGATAGGCAGGGTAATTACAGAGCAGTTAGCCTGATGTCAGTGGTAGGGAAATTATTGTACAAAATTCTGAAGGACTGGATTAATCAACACTTGGAAAGGCAGAGATTGATCATGGATAATCAGCATAGATTTGTCAGAGGGAGATCCTATCTGCCAAATTTAATTGAGCCTTTTGAAAAGGTGACTGAATGTATTCATGAGGGTAGTGACGTTGATGTTGTTTACATGGACTTCAGTAAGGCCTTTGACAAGGTCCCACATGAATCGTTGGTCCGAAAGGGAAGAGCCCATAGAATCCAAGGCAAGTGGGTGGTGTGGGGGCGTGGACTGTTGGAGTTATGGTAGCTGGATATTGAAGGGGGGGGGGTGTTACTGGAAGCAATGTTTTGGGAGGAGTCGCTGGATGTTGGGGATCATTGGTGGATGGAAGTTTTGGGGGCCATTACTGGTAACTGGATGTTAGGGATGGGGTCCCTGGTGACTGGAGGTTGGGGTGGGGTGGGGGGATGGTGAGTTCACTGGTAACTGGATGTTGGGGTAAGTTCACTGGAGAGACTGGGGCCATTTACTGAGTGAAGTTTCATTTCTACCCAATAACAACATTCAATCTTCTTGGAAATTGCTAGCAGTGACAAAAGAATTAAACCTGGCTACGCCGTGCCTGTTTTACAGTTAAATTTCATTTCTGTTTTGTCAGTGATGGAATTAAAATGTTCTTCAGGAAGTGGTTGCACTTTCATTGCGCTAATTGGTGGGAACCGGATATTCTTCACACTGAGAATATGAAATCACAAATGTAGGTTGTACTAATGTACCTAAATGTGTTCATAATAGAATAGATAAAGACTTCTTTTAAAATAAAATTACAAATACATGAAAGAAGCAAGCAATCTGATTCTTTAAACACAAAGTTATGAGGGGCAGAGTTTGGGAGGACCCTTGTCCCTTGCTGAGGGGTCAATGACCAGGAGGCACAGGTTGACAGTAAAAAGCAGGAGGGGCTTCATGTGAACAAAAGCTTTTTCATCCAGAGGCTGGTGAATATCTGAACCTCACTGCGTAAAAAGCTGGTAAACCGTGGGAACCTCAAGACATTTAAGAAATGTTTAGATGAACAGTTGAAATGCCAGAGCATGCAGGGCTACAAGCCAAGTGCTGGAAAATGGGATGAGAATACAAACATTGGAACATGGGAACAGAAGTAGACCATTCTGCCCATTCAACAAGTACATGGCTGATCTGTGTTAACTCCATCGACCTTTGACCTAAATCCCTTGATAGCTTTGCTTAACAAAGATTTATCTAGCTCAGTTTTAAAATTAACAACTAATCCTTCACCCACTGCCATTAGTGGATGAGAGTTCCAAATGTTTATCACCTTTTGTGTGTAGGAGAACTTCTTAACATCTCTCCTGAATGGTCTGACCTTAATTCTCATTCGATGTCACCTTGTCCTAGAATCCCCAACCAGTGGAAATAGATTATCTATCCTGCCTTTTCCTGTTAATATCTTGAAGCCTTCAATCAGATCACCCCTTAACCTCCTAAATTCTCAAGGAAACAGGCCTAATTTACGTGATTATTCTTCATAACAGCCCTGAAGTCCAGGTATCATTCTTGTAAATCTATGTTGTACCCCCCTCCCAGGCTGTTACATCTTTGCTAAGGTGTAGTGTCTAGATCTGGTCAGAGTATGACAAGTAAGACAAATAGATGTTTGATGAAGGCATGGACATAATGGGCTGAAGGGCTGTTTCCCAAGGTGTAAAAACCCGATGATTCCTGGATCTGAAACTCAAACAGATTTACCCTTTAGATGGCAGTAGAGATCCACGCAATTTGTTCATGACAATAAACCTCAGCAACAATTGAATGTTTGGACTGTCGCTATACTTCATGGTTTAGCTAATAAACAGTTTATGGATGTGTAATTCTACACAGTAACATTTGAACTTATTGTCACGACTATTAATTTATTAACATGTCATACCTACTGGGCGTAGAATTTCCTGGAAATCAAATGCAGCTTATTTCTCAGTAAATCTATAGCAATTACATTAGAGTCGTTAATCCTCTTGCTAGAATGTCTTTCTGAATCTTGGACATGAACACTCCATTAGCTGGCACTCACAGCTCTCGCTGTTGCCAGCATGACAACAAAATAAAATTCCACATCAAATTGAAACAGTGAATATCATAAACAAAACCAGATAGAAATGTCCAGTTTCAGCTTATTTTAAACTTTGGGGTTCAATGATGGATATAAACTGCTAAAATGTTGCTCTTGTGCCTAATGATATCATCTGGAGCCACTAATTAGATTACAGCCTTAAAATCTTTCAAACATTTTCATTCACTGTTCATTAATCTTTGTATGTGAACATTCTAATGCATCGTGAAACAAATCTGTATGGATTCAAAACAAGAGCCATAATCGTAGGGTGGTGTGTGAGATATGCAAGACTGACTGAGTAACCCTTTACTACATTTGTGCTTTCTTTCCCATTTTTTGTTGTTTTGGCCAGATTTTATGCAAAAGCCATGGATCCAGAAAACAGAAGTACTGCACAATTACCTCGAGACTTGAACACAATCTTGTTCCAAGCCAATGACTGAGAGTAAATGGTTTACAGATTATGAATATTACTAATCTATTTTCTTATACTGAATGCCTCATTTTCCTCTTTCCAATTTTCCTCTGAGTTTTTTCTTCCCTGCTACTTCTTTTCTGAAGAAAGGTGACTTATTGTGGCGTAAAGTTCCCTATGCAAATGGAAGGTTTCCAATAACTCACCCAAGTTGCTGTTATTTTGTCGTTGAAATGTGTGGTGTATTAGTTGTTATCCAGATTATGAAAGGCTCAGGCTGGGTCTATGGATTGTGCTGATTTTGTTTGTTAAATCAACTGTGTAACAGATATGCTGAGAGGTCATGCCTGCTGGTCAAAGCACAGCAGGTTAGGCAGCATCTCAGGAATAGAGAATTCAACGTTTCGAGCATAAGCCCTTCATCAGGAATAAGAGAGAGAGAGCCAAGCAGGCTGAGATAAAAGGTAGGGAGGAGGGACTAGGGGGAGGGGCCGACTGACTGAACTGGTCCTCACCCTGAATAACTTCTCTTTTCAATCCTCCCACTTCCTCCAAACTAAAGGAGTTGCCATGGGCACCCGCATGGGCCCCAGCTATGCCTGCCTCTTCGTAGGATACGTGGAACAGTCCATCTTCCGCAACTACACTGGCACCACCCCCCACCTTTTCCTCCGCTACATCGATGACTGTATCGGCGCTGCCTCGTGCTCCCACGAGGAGGTTGAACAGTTCATCAACTTTACTAACACCTTCCATCCCGACCTGAAATTCACCTGGACTGTCTCAGACTCCTCCCTCCCCTTCCTAGACCTTTCCATTTCTATCTCGGGCGACCGACTCAACACAGACATCTATTATAAACCGACTGACTCCCACAGCTACCTGGACTACACCTCCTCCCACCCTGCCCCCTGTAAAAACGCCATCCCATATTCCCAATTCCTTCGTCTCCGCCGCATCTGCTCCCAGGAGGACCAATTCCAACACCGCACAACCCAGATGGCCTCCTTCTTCAAGGACCGCAGATTCCCCCCAGACGTGATCGACGATGCCCTCCACCGCATCTCCTCCACTTCCCGCTCCTCCGCCCTTGAGCCCCGCTCCTCCAACCGCCACCAAGACAGAACCCCACTGGTTCTCACCTACCACCCCACCAACCTGCGCATACAACGTATTATCCGCCGCCATTTCCGCCACCTCCAAACGGACCCCACCACCAAGGATATATTTCCCTCCCCTCCCCTATCAGCGTTCCGCAAGGACCACTCCCTTCGTGACTCCCTTGTCAGATCCACACCCCCCACCAACCCAACCTCCACCCCCGGCACCTTCCCCTGCAACCGCAGGAAATGTAAAACTTGCGCCCACACCTCCACACTCACTTCCCTCCAAGGCCCCAAGGGATCCTTCCATATCCGCCACAAGTTCACCTGTACCTCCACACACATCATCTATTGCATCCGCTGCACCCGATGTGGCCTCCTCTATATTGGTGAGACAGGCCGCTTACTTGCGGAACGCTTCAGAGAACACCTCTGGGCCGCCCGAACCAACCAACCCAATCACCCCGTGGCTCAACACTTTAACTCCCCCTCCCACTCCACCGAGGACATGCAGGTCCTCGGACTCCTCCACCGGCAGAACACAACTACACGACGGCTGGAGGAGGAGCGCCTCATCTTCCGCCTGGGAACCCTCCAACCACAAGGTATGAATTCAGATTTCTCCAGCTTCCTCATTTCCCCTCCCCCCACCTTGTCTCAGTCGGTTCCCTCAACTCAGCACCGCCCTCCTAACCTGCAATCCTCTTCCTGACCTCTCCGCCCCCACCCCACTCCGGCCTATCACCCTCACCTTGACCTCCTTCCACCTATCCCACCTCCATCGCCCCTCCCCCTAGTCCCTCCTCCCTACCTTTTATCTCAGCCGGCTTGGCTCTCTCTCTCTTATTCCTGATGAAGGGCTTATGCTCGAAACGTTGAATTCTCTATTCCTGAGATGCTGCCTAACCTGCTGTGCTTTGACCAGCAACACATTTGCAGCTGTGATCTCCAGCATCTGCAGACCTCATTTTTTACTGAGAGGTCATGCCAACATGATTACTGAATCAAGCTACTGAGTAATCGACAGCTGTCAAATTTCCTTTCCTCTGATCCAGAATGCCTATTCACTCTCCACAGGTACAGATAACTAAGGTGCTGCTTGGTAGAAGCATGCCTTTTGCAATCCCCGTGTATCTGCACTGTTGGACATGTTGGACAGGTGGAAGCTACATGCTTTACCCACACTAAGCACTAACAAGCAAGAGTTCATAATTCATGGCATGGCATATCTACTAACCTACCATTACACCCCAAGCCAGGTTATCAACCCTGATCCATAGATGGGTGCAGGAAGGCATACCAGGAGCACAGACTTCAAATAGAGACATCACAGGCCTGACTCCCAGACCAAGCAGTGAATGCAACATGTGACACGCAGGGATAAGCAAATACACAACCAATGGATCAGATCTAACCTCTGCAATCCTGCCACATTCATTCAGTTGTAAATCAACCAACTAACAGGAGAAAGAGGCTGCACAAACACCCCACCCTCAATGAGCATTAAGCACAACACATTGCCATTAACTGAATGAAGGTCTCTGGCCAGGTTAACGAATTCAATATTCTCAGTGTCATGTTTTTTAAGCAACTGCTTTCTTTAATAAAATACAATGCTGATTGCAACTTCCTTCAACATTGTACCATATTATGAGGGTGGAATCCCATGTGTTTCAGTATATTCCATGGTATTGGCGCCGAGTTAGAAACTACAACAAAAACACCTGACCTTATCATGATCAGGAGAACATTCATTTTACCCTCATTTATTTTATATACTTTCAGCCAAATGTGAAATCCATGCTTGTGATTACACCCTCATTGTTAAATTTCATCCTCAATCCTAATGAAGTCTTCTGTTTCTGAAATGAGTTCTGTTCCTTGCTGATTTACTGAATAGCAACACAATGTGCACCCAAAACAATCCTCTCAGCCACTCACTTTCCTCAAACTCAAATACTGAAGTTCCTAAAGTGTTGAGCAATATTCTTCTGCTTTATCTTCAAACTGCAATATCACTGCGAACCTTCTGTTGAGTTACACACTAAGAAAAGACAACCTGCAGGCAGCTATTGTCGAACTAACTTGATTCACACTTGTCCAACGGAGAGCTCAGCACTGAGGCAGCTGCAATATATCCCAGACCCCAACCAAAGGCTGCTTGAACGTAGCACCTCAAATGGAACCTTGGTGATGAAAGGTTTGATTGTGTCATTGAGCGCCTGGCTTGAATTTCTAATAACTGACCAGAATGGGAAATGGCAGTAAGTTTCTAGTTCGATGCACTGAGGAACAGGATTGGCACCAGAACCATCCTCAGTGCGTACATTTAACACAAGCAAGAGTCTTTGTGATGATAGGATGAAATGGAACACTTCTTCCAAGAGCCTCAGGAAAATCTTGGGCTTGTATTTTGCCAGGATGAAGCCACGTCCCTGCAGACTGTGGGGCTCCCTGGGACGGACTGGCAGTGGATCCCATGCACCTATTTGCTGAGTGAGCGCTCCATGCAAATTTGAAGCTTGTTGTAATCTGAACAGGAAGGAATTTGTCAGGTGGCATTTAAAGAGGCTTGTGAGTTAACATACTCCAGGGTCCATTGTATTCTGAACCAAATGAATATTGAGCTGAGATCAAAACTGCGTTTCTGTAAAGGTCTCCTGGTTAAACTGAGAGGTGAGATCATGATGGGGAGGGATTGCGACATACGGAAATCAAAAAACTCAGAACCAACCAGTTTCCTTGTTTTTACACATACCCTGTTACCACCTAACACTTCACCTTTCAAATTCCTTTATATTGCCCAGCTCATTTTTTGAACTTCAGGATATTTACTTGGTAACATTAATTGCAAAGCACAGAAGAAATATTTCGTTCTTTACTGAGGGTCTGTAAATAATAATTTCATCAAAAAGTCCAACAGAGTTTACAAGCAATGAATACTTTGTCGTTGCCATTCATGAATAACCTGTAACCCCATAAGCAATGGGGCTTGCTGCTTGATGCTTCCTGTGTGTGACCTAACAGGGCCAATACCTCGGTGATGTTCTAGTTGCTGGCCATGCTTTAGAATCAGGGCATCATTAATATTATTTTGGTTGATTAATTGCTGTTCAAATGCCAGCGAGATGTCTGCTGCAGGGGGAAGAACCAGGTTGGTGCAGCAATCCAGCATCAAGTGGCATGGGCTTCGACTGAAGCTATAATCAGAACAGTTGCTTTACTGTAATGTTGCTGGTTTTATCCAACCTCCTAAAATCAAAATGATTTGCCAGTGCCCCTGACCCAGACTAGCGTAATAGTGGCTTGTTCCACGTGTCAGGAGCTCAGCGCCTCTCAGCCAGCCACAAAACCTTTGGCTGGATTTTATTTGCCTTGCAGTCAGGGCTCCTGCCCCTTTAAGGGACGTTATCCTGCCCCCTCCCCACCCTCTGCAAAGTGCCTCTAGCCAATCAGAGGTCCAGCACATCTTCAGTTTCAGCAGCAAGATCAGAAGTGACAGCGACAATGGAGGCCAGGCCTGGATCTGGAGGGAGTCTGTGGCGTTGCATGTATGAAGGTACTGACAGGGGAGGGGCAGGGTGAGGTGATGTGAAGTAAAGTAAAGCTACCCCTTGCCACGTATGGGGAGGTGGTCTCTGGGGGAAGCACAGGGCACCGAGTTAGGAATGCCAACCCTCAGCCCACTCGAAGCTTGCAACGAGTCTGCCAGATAAAGGTCAAGCTCTCGTGGCTCTAAATTCTGGCCAATGAGAGGACACAGGGGATTAGCCCCACCTCCCTCAGTGAAAGAGAACTCATGACCTATTCCTGATGTTGGGAGATGAGGCAGCCACAAGACAAGACAGCGTTCCAGCAAACTGGAATTCCTAAACGTTTTCCAGCAGTCCCCCACATGGCTTTGGGCAACTGCAAGTGAAACATCCTGCCTTCCATTCCTACTAAAGATTTCCTGGCATCAGTGGGAGGATTTATTCATTACACAAGAGGTGTACTTTCCAGTATTGGGCTCCATGGCGGACTGTAGCTGACTGAAAGCACACATCAGAAATTTGAGCACACACTGTCAATAGCTGCAACTCCCCACTGAGCTGGAAACTTATTTCACACTATACATGTTCTGGTAACCTCGTACACATTAATTACCACACCAAATCCTTCAAAGGATTAATGCATCCTCAACAAAAGAAAATGTATTTGGCAAAAAAAAATGATGATGAATCCTGGTGGATTTGCTATAGCATTGTCCTGAGTCTTTGAGTGATACATTGCCTGAAAATGTCATGGCAATCATACCATGTAGCAGACAATGCATCATTCTGGTGTTAATCTGGAACTGCCCTTCAGCCAAACTTGTTTCTCAGACTAAATCACATGGGGGCGACAAGAAAGCTAAAGACTGCTAAAAAGCTAAAGTCAGTAGATTATCTTCATATCTGATTTTTGTTCAAGTCTATTGATACACGGTCCCACCACAGAATATAAAAAATATCTGTTAGATTCTGTGGGGTGAATGAATATCTGATTTTCTGATTTTAAACTCTTTCAAGGAACCTTTGGTGACTGCTCACAGACTATTCAGGCTAATCAGAAATGTCTCACCATGTTAATGTCAAGGCTGGCAGATCGACTCTGTCAATTGCTGAACTCCTGGCCTGCACAGAGAGCACTGCTGGTGGTGACCCTAGTCTCATGTACATGAGTGTGGGCGTCAATCACATCCCATTGCCCTTCCTCACCCCCCGATAGCTGCTCCCTATTACTGCTCAATGGAAGTTGCCAGGAGATCAGACAATGGGCAGGAATTAGTGAAGATCAAACGTAGGAAAAGCACTTCATAAAGTCTTTGTGAGTCTCTGGCTCTGCAATTTCAGCCTGATCAGTGATTTTTCTTTTAGCATTCTCTCTCCCACATTGATGTGGATTGAAGCAGGGATTGCTGATTAGACTGAGATTTTGAGTTTACTGTAACGTATACTCAAGTACAGGGAAAGGTATATAAACTCAGCACACACTGCTTCATCTTGGGTACAAAGTTCCTCAGGACAAAATCTTAGTTACAGATGTAGAAAAATAAAGATATCAGTTCGGAAGTTCAGCATTATAGTTTTCTCAGTATGAAAGCAGCAAAATTAAGAAATTAAGTTAAAAAGTCAAACATTGCAGTCCTTACATCAGCCATGGGGCTGGAGGCACGACAAATTCAAACAGGATTCACTCTTCCCTGCACTGGGCTGAGCCCTGCCTCAGTTCACGAGCTACTTTCACCATTGTCTTCCATCAGACACACCAGCCTTCATTGCTGACTTCCATCAGACACACCAGCCTTCACCGCTGTCTTCCATCAGACACACCAACCTTCACTGCTGACTTCCATCAGACACACCAGCCTTCACCGCTGTCTTCCATCAGACACACCAGCCTTCACTGCTGTCTTCCATCAGACACACCAACCTTCATTGCTGACTTCCATCAGACACATCAGCCTTCACTGCTGACTTCCATCAGACACACCAACCTTCACTGCTGTCTTCCATCAGACACACCAACCTTCACTGCTGTCTTCCATCAGACACACCAACCTTCACTGCTGTCTTCCATCAGACACACCAGCCTTCACTGCTGTCTTCCATCAGACACACCAGCCTTCATTGCTGTCTTCCATCAGACACACCAGCCTTCACTGCTGACTTCCATCAGACACACCAACCTTCACTGCTGTCTTCCATCAGACACACCAGCCTTCACTGCTGTCTTCCATCAGACACACCAGCCTTCATTGCTGTCTTCCATCAGACACACCAGCCTTCATTGCTGACTTCCATCAGACACACCAACCTTCACTGCTGTCTTCCATCAGACACACCAGCCTTCACCGCTGTCTTCCATCAGACACACCAGCCTTCACTGCTGACTTCCATCAGACACACCAACCTTCACCGCTGTCTTCCATCAGACACACCAGCCTTCACCGCTGTCTTCCATCAGACACACCAACCTTCACCGCTGTCTTCCATCAGACACACCAACCTTCACCGCTGTCTTCCATCAGACACACCAACCTTCACCGCTGTCTTCCATCAGACACACCAGCCTTCACCGCTGTCTTCCATCAGACACACCAACCTTCACCGCTGTCTTCCATCAGACACACCAACCTTCACCGCTGTCTTCCATCAGACACACCAACCTTCACCGCTGTCTTCCATCAGACACACCAACCTTCACTGCTGTCTTCCATCAGACACACCAACCTTCATTGCTGTCTTCCATCAGACACACCAGCCTTCACTGCTGTCTTCCATCAGACACACCAGCCTTCACTGCTGTCTTCCATCAGACACACCAGCCTTCACTGCTGACTTCCATCAGACACACCAGCCTTCACTGCTGACTTCCATCAGACACACCAGCCTTCACTGCTGTCTTCCATCAGACACACCAGCCTTCATTGCTGACTTCCATCAGACACACCAACCTTCACCGCTGTCTTCCATCAGACACACCAGCCTTCACTGCTGACTCCCAGCAGACACACCAGCCTTCACTGCTGTCTTCCATCAGACACACCAGCCTTCACTGCTGACTCCCAGCAGACACACCAACCTTCACTGCTGACTTCCATCAGACACACCAGCCTTCACCGCTGACTCCCATCAGACACACCAGCCTTCACCACTGTCTTCCATCAGACACACCAGCCTTCACTGCTGACTTCCATCAGACACACCAGCCTTCATTGCTGACTTCCATCAGACACACCAACCTTCACTGCTGACTTCCATCAGACACACCAGCCTTCACTGCTGACTCCCAGCAGACACACCAACCTTCACTGCTGACTTCCATCAGACACACCAGCCTTCACCGCTGACTTCCATCAGACACACCAGCCTTCACCACTGTCTTCCATCAGACACACCAGCCTTCACTGCTGACTTCCATCAGACACACCAGCCTTCACCGCTGACTTCCATCAGACACACCAGCCTTCACCGCTGACTCCCATCAGACACACCAGCCTTCACTGCTGTCTTCCATCAGACACACCAGCCTTCACCGCTGACTTCCATCAGACACACCAGCCTTCACCGCTGACTCCCATCAGACACACCAGCCTTCACCGCTGACTCCCATCAGACACACCAGCCTTCACTGCTGTCTTCCATCAGACACACCAGCCTTCACCGCTGACTTCCATCAGACACACCAGCCTTCACCGCTGACTCCCATCAGACACACCAGCCTTCACTGCTGTCTTCCATCAGACACACCAGCCTTCACCGCTGACTTCCATCAGACACACCAGCCTTCACCGCTGACTCCCATCAGACACACCAGCCTTCACCGCTGACTCCCATCAGACACACCAGCCTTCACCGCTGACTCCCATCAGACACACCAGCCTTCACCGCTGACTCCCATCAGACACACCAGCCTTCACTGCCGCGTAGAAAGCTTTGAACCCCACCACTACTACTGCCATCCATCGCACCCGACCGCCATTGCTGCCATCTTTCCCTGTTGCTGCCTCATCGCTATCGCCCTGTAACACCGGTCACCCTGATCTGTATCCAGGTCCCCACCTCTGAGAACCTGAGCTAGGTCCGACTGCCATTGGGTACTCTGAGGCCAAATCGTAAATTTCAGCTGGCATCCTTACGAGGTCTGCAATGAGGAGCTTAATGAGTTTTGATGAGCCGGCCACAGGCAGTGAGCACATCTCCCTCTGCCCCTGACCCTACTCTGAGTTGGAATGGAGATGTAGTGGCAGTTTCTCATTCCATCCCAACAGGGTCTGAGAATCTTGCTCATCAACTAAAGATATTTTGTCATCTTCGGTAATCCAAGTTTCCCCATTGGAATCATGCTCTTGTTTGTTGAGGTGATTCTGAATTGAATCTGGTGGGGCAGGTGTTGGGAATGAGGAAAGTGCTGGACAGTGCACCTCATTCTCTCTTCCTCAGCCCAGCAGCACGGCTCTTTTCACTGGGGCCATTGCTAACTGCTTCTCCTCCTCCAGGCACATGGAATTATCTCTGGAATTACATTGACCATGCAAGTGCAAGTTATTGCTGATGCATGAAACAAAAAGATTGATAGAGATGTACAACACGGAAACAGAGGAGAAAGTGAGGTCTGCAGATGCTGGAGATCAGAGCTGAAAATGTGTTGCTGGAAAAGCGCAGCAGGTCAGGCAGCATTCAAGGAGCAGGAGATTCGACGTTTCAGGCATAGGCCTGAAGAAGGGCTTATGCCCGAAACGTCGAATCTCCTGTTCCTTGGATGCTGCCTGACCTGCTGCACTTTTCCAGCAACACATTTTCAACACGGAAACAGAACCTACAGTCCAACTTGTCCGTGCCAACTGGATATCCTAAATTAATGTACGCCCATTTGCCAACATTTGGCACATATGTATCCAAACCCTTGTTATTCATGTACCTATCCAGATGCCTGTTAAATGTTATCAGTACACTCGCCTCTACCACTTCCTCTGGCAGCTCAACCATTCACACACCACCCTCAGCACGAAAAAGTCAATTTGATGCTTGAGGGAAGGCAGATCTGCCTTTGTACTTTCCTTTTAATGATTATGGGATGAAACTCACACTGGGGTTAACTGGTTGCAATAAATAACCTTCAATGGAAATCCTGGAGATGCTAGATTCTGGCTTTTTCTTCCATTTATCTAAGGATCTCCTGTGGACAATCACTTGAAATAGCATTTGCATTTGTAATTACTCGCACATAGAGAGGCAAACAGGGCAGATTTTCTGGATCTGTACAAGGGTGCACTGGTTTGCTTGGACAGAACATCTTGAATCTTGAACCTTGAAGAGTTTAATAGGGGAAGAGAAACATTCAGGTTCCTTCAACTAACGCGTGCTCTGATCCACCCAGTTTCTCGGTAATTGTGATGCTCAGGTGATCTTGTGCACACCAGACTCTGGGAAATCTCTCCGTATTGTCCATGGTGAAGCAGCTGCCTTTCATTATAAATAACCCACCACAAGGTCTCTTGTTAAATTAAAATGAACAAAATGTAAATCGTGAGGCTTCATGCTTTTGTCTTCTCCAAGAACTGAAGCATTATTCAGAGATGCCAAAGGTCTGATAAAGTGAATTACACTAGACTACTGGAATATCAGATTTGAAAACTGAAAAACAAAACACTGATTAAGAATGCGTTAAACGTTTTATCTTTTAACTTCATTCATGAAGAACAGGAACTATTGCTGGAGCTCCAGAAATTACTTTGTACAAATATCTGGCAAGTCAAGCGTACTGGGTCTGCTTGATGTAACTGATTATGCAAATCTGTTATCTCAACTGATTTGCTTAGCAGTTCTTATAAGTAAGCTTCTGGTATAAATCTTCCCATTGCCTACAATTTTGAACATGATTTGCAGGAGCCAATTTGGACTCGGGTGGACAAAGTTAAAAATCACGTAACACCAGGTTATAGTCGGATAGACTTATTTGGAAGCACTAGCCTTCAGATCGCTGCCAATTCATTAGGTGTTGTGGAACATGATCATGTGACACAGAATTTATAGCAAAAGGGTTACAGTGTCAGAGTTGTAATGATAGATTAAACAACTTCAGTTAAAAATCACACAACACTAGGTTATAGTTCTTAAACAAATTTCAATTAAGTCTTTCATCTTTTAGAATGGGATACAGTGGTTTAGGTTCTTTATTATTCTGGGCGGCACGGTGGCACAGTGGTTAGCACTGCTGCCTCACAGCGCCTGAGACCCGGGTTCAATTCCCACCTCAGGCGACTGTCTGTGTGGAGTTTGCACGTTCTCCCCGTGTCTGCGTGGGTTTCCTCCGGGAGCTCCGGTTTCCTCCCACAGTCCAAAGATGTGCGGGTCAGGTGAATTGGCCATGCTAAATTGCCCGTAGTGTTAGGTAAGGGGTTAATGTAGGGGTATGGGTGGGTTGCGCTTCGGTGGGTCGGTGTGGACTTGTTGGGCCGAAGGGCCTGTTTCCACACTGTAAGTAATCTAATCTAATCTAATTATGTAAATCCCAGAATTACATTCTCAAGGTGACATCAGTTTATCTAACAATAAGCTCAGTTCAGACAATGCGTTACATGTGTGAAGGTCAAGTCTGTAACAGTGTTGAGTCAATTCTATTTCTAAACTGGGGCTTACAGATCTTACATGGATTTATGTAGGTTTTGAGAGAAATAAAATGTATTTCTGCAAATACGAATTCACTCCATAAACTTATATGTACATGTGACACATGCACCCCCTGCACTCACCCCCACAGATGCACCCTCTCATAAGCTTATACCCCATCACACTCATACACGTACCTGACCAAACTTACACACACACATACACATTCTTTCATATGTACTCACACCCATATGCACACTCACTGACACACACCCACTCTGTCTCTCCTACACTCGCACACATATACATTTATAAGGTGAATTTATATTTGCAGAATTACATTTTGTTTTGCTCAAAATTGCATGAATCCATTTTAAGAATCTGTAAGCCCCACTTTAAAAATAGAATTGACTCAACCTTGGTGCAGAGGTTACCTTCACACATGTAATGCATTGTCTGAGCTGAGGTTCCTGATGAAGGGCTCCTGCCCGAAACATCAACTTTCCTGCTCCTCGGATACTGCCTGACCTGCTGTGCTTTTCCGGCACCACTCTGATCTTGACTCTAATCTCCAGCATCTGCAGTACCCACCTCTGCCAAGAGAAAGACATATACCTATACGGGCATAATGCTTTTTAAAGCTTCATTGAGTTTAGGACATCCCAAAGTACTTTACAGTCATTCAGATACTCATTTGATGATGTTATTCACCACCATAATATAGAAAACTAATAGTACAATTTACACATAGCAAGGTCACTAATACAGTAATGAGACTTGAGAATAAGATCAGATAATGAGATTTGAAGGTGGTTGGCTGAAGAATAAACATTGGCCAGGGCAATGGTGGAGCCCTCCTGCTTTTCTTCACACAGTGTCAGATATGGATGTTTTATTTTGATCTGAAAGGACAGACGCAGCCATAGTGTGACATTACTTTTAATTGCAACAACTGCTGTGCCTGAAGAGTGTCTTCGGCTTGTTATCAGCTGGTGCTTCATCCTGAGCTATTTTTCTGCCAGAGGTGGCTTGTTCTAGCCTTCTACTTTCAGGGTAGGGTAAGGAGACACATCCCAAATTGTCTGTAACAGGAATAGGAATCAAATCTGTGCTGCTGACATGCATCTACAAGCCAGCAGCCCAGCCAGGTCATCTGAAAGTTGGTTATGCTGTCAATGCTGCACTCCCTCACTACTGCACCAGATCATCAACCCATGTGGGCCTTAACATGTTCTTCTGACACAGTTAAAAATCACACAACACCAGGTTATAGACCAACAGGCTTATTTGGAGGTGCTAGCTTTTAAAGCACTGTTTCTTCATCAGGTGGTTGTGAAGCAGGACCATAATGATAGCTATAAATTCTGTCTCTTCTGGTTCTGTTCCACAACCAGCTGATGAAGAAGCAGCATTTTTCAAGCTAGTAAACCTTCCAAGTAAACCTGTTGGATTATAACCTGGTGTTGTGTGATTTTTAACTTTGTCCACCCCAGTCCAACACCGGTATCTCCACATCATCTTCCGACACAAGGCTGAAGGTGTCATCATTAAGGCACTATGTCACTGTTAATTAGTCCATGGTAATGCCAAGAGGTCAGCTCGCATTGGGATTCAAATATTGCTGCCAAGCTGTAAACAGTGTGACACGCTGTCTCCCTCAAATGTATATGGTGCATCTCTATCACAAAGCATTGCATTGCACTGTAAGTGTGGAGTTGGAATCCTGTGTGTTGCTTTAATGAATTCAGTTATAATGTAAAGCTGCTTCAGGAACCGTTCACTGCACAATACACTGGGAAGGTGAATGTTGGCAGCATTTCTGTATATGTAACATAATCATCTTTAATAAAAAAAACTCTTGATACTTTGGTAGTATATATTTAAGTAATTTTCAAGACAATGCACATACACATAGAGAAGTTTGGTTTCTGGATTCACCTGAAAAACCTCTCCCCAGAAGCATCTGATCTGCTGTTTCCATTTCAGATTTCCAGCACCTGCAATGTTTGTCTTTTGCATATAATTTTGAGGCTAGAGTATTGTTTGATTCCACATTGCTAGTGGAGAGTACACTAGTCCTTCAGATTTCTTGGCATGTCTATTTATATGCTGGGGGCAATGTGTTTTTAAGGTTGAAACAGCTGCTTTGGACTTAATGCCTGAGATTCAGTTGAGCAGGGGGAAACCAAGGATTCTGTTAACTCTCGGCCCTGTTGATTTGGACTGATGTTCTGGACTGACTGTAGACTAATTGCTGTTGTTGGCTGATTTCCTCTCCTGTGTTGGTTGCTTTCTGCTCCTAGAAAGTGTTTTCTTTAAATGTGATTTCCTTTCTGTGTTGGTACGGAAATGGGCTCAGCATTTAAATTGCAGCATATTATACCATTGTTGCTACAACACCCCTGCAGAATGCTGGAAATTTGGAAAGGATTAAACTAAATAAATGACTATTGACTCCCTGGCACAAAACTAGCACTCACAAAAAGCAAAAATACCTTGCAGCAAGGTCCTCTAGCTGCTCCATCAATGCCCTCCTCCAAACTGATTCTCCTGTGGATAATTCTTTTTCCTCTATTTGTTCATCAGATGAGGGTGTTGCTCATCCAGTCAGCACTTCCTGTCCATTAGGCAGTTAACAGTCAACCTCATTACCATGGGCCTGGAGACATATGTAGGCCAGATCTGCTAAAGATGACGGATTGCTTTCCCGAAAGGAGATGCAAAATGAAGCAGATGGGTTTTTCTGACATTTGACAATGGTTGCTATGGGGCTCACTTTTGTTCTCCCCCATTCCCTCTTCATTTTCATCAAATTCAAGTGTCACCATCTATCACAGTGAGATCTCTGAACCCCTAACCCCAGAAAGCCATCACCTCTTTATGTTAATGGCATATCTCTTTATCTCAGCAATATTCAAATATTCAGCCATCTTATATGGTCAACACCATGTCACCCAGAGCTCCTGCACCATGACCAAATATTTCTGGGCGGCACAGTGGTTAGCACTGCTGCCTCACAGCACCAGCGATGCGGGTTCAATTCCTGCCTCAGGTAACTGTCTGTGTGGAGTTTGCTCTGGTTTTCTCCTCTTTATGATGGTGTAGCCTGTACAACACCACCAACACTGCGTTTGGAATTTGAATCTGACAATAAATGAACATAATATCGACATCTTTTCTTCATCTTGTTCTTTTCACCTTATAGAAGAAAAAGGCAGTTAACGTAATCTCACTTGATGACATAATTTTAGGATATATTCAGTAATATGATGGAATTAATCTCAGCTAATAACTATTTATACAGCACCAATGCTTTACTGGATTATATTTCAATTTGTCTTAAATGTTCCTTGAGGCAAATTCAATGTTTTGTTTAACAAAATTGTTATTGTTAAATTGTTGCCAATTAAGACAATTTATAAAATTATATAAATAATCATTGCGATTTTGAGAGTTAATTTTAACATGGACCATCAGAGGTGTGATTCTTTCAAATGTAATCAGAAATTAAAATATGAAATAATAACTAAATTTGTTTTTGATTAGATTACTTACAGTGTGGTAACAAGTCCTCACCGACCCTCTGAAGAGCAACCCACCCAGACCCATTCCCCTACACGTAACACTACGGGCAATTTAGCATGGCTAATTCACCTAACTTACATATTTTTGGAGGAAACCAGAGCAAACCCACACAGACACAGGGAGAATGTGCAAACTCCACACATACAGTTACCTGAGGCAGGAATTGAACCCACATCGCTGGGTCTGTGAGGCAGCAATGCTAACCACTGTGCCACCCAGAAATATTTGGTGAAAAAGCGACAATTCCAGGCAGACCTTAAATGAAAGAACTTAGGGAGAGCATTCAAAAATGTGGCATTAAAAGGTTTGTTTGGCAACAATTGGGGGAAATAGGTGGGGAGTGGAATAAAATGTCACAATTAGAGGAAAGGGAGAATTGAAGAGCGACGTTGCTGGAAATGTTTAGAAAGATAGGAAAGGGATTTAAATTTGAAGATGAGAATTTCAAATTAATTCCATCAGGAACCCAGGAATCAATGTAGGCCATTTATGACAACGATGATAGAAATTAGGTCATGGTGCAGGAGCTCTGGGTGACATGGTGTTGACCATATAAGATGGCCGAATATTTGAATATTGCTGAGATAAAGAGATATGCCATTAACATTCTTAGTATCAATTTCAAAAACAGTAAAGCTCAAAGTGAGCAACAATTTATACTGAATGAGAAGAGGTTGCTGATTGGTTTGCAAGTGGAATCTAATTGGTGGAGACTTTATCATGAAGAATTCATCATTGAACAGTTAACTGCTGAGATCTTGATTGAATCCTATCGGAAAGATGTTGTGAAACTTGAAAGGGTTCAGAAAAGATTTACAAGGATGTTACCAGGGTTGGGGGATTTGAGCTATAAGGAGAGGCTGAACAGGCTGGGGCTGTTTTCCCTGGAGCGTCGGAGGCTGAGGGGTGACCTTATAGAGGTTTACAAAATTATGAGGGGCATGGATAGGATAAATAGACAAAGTATTTTCCCTGGGATCGGGGACTCCAGAACTAGAGGGCATAGGTTTAGGGTGAGAGGGGAAAGATATAAAAGAAACCTAAGGGGCAACTTTTTCACGCAGAGGATGGTACGTGTATGGAATGAGCTGCCAGAGGAAGTGGTGGAGGCTGGTACAATTGCAACATTTAAGGGGCATTTGGATGGGTAAATGAATAGGAAGGGTTTGGAGGGATATGGGCCGGGTGCTGGTAGGTGGGACTAGATTGGGTTGGGATATCTGGTCAGCATGGACAGGTTGGACCGAAGGGTCTGTTTCCATGCTGTACATCTCTATGACTCTATGGCTCAAAGTTGATTCTGACTGGTTAAGATATTGCCATGGGAAAAAGGGACAGTGCATGGATATGTTCTTTTTGTTTGCAAAGGATCAGAGCCAGAATGTGAATACTGTATGTGTAATTTCAGGTATATTTAATGAATTCACACTGTAGCCTAGGCTGGTAGCATGGCTCACTTACTTGTGTGCTAGAAGTTACATGTATCCCTATTCAAGATAGGTCCTGCCTTTTGCAAACAGAAAGAAAATAGTCCATTTACAAAGCAATTGGCACTTTTTTTTTGAGCAGCATCAATTATTGTTCATTTTGTGATCTGCGATTCTGTCCTGTTGAGTTCAAGGATGGCAATAATCCAGGAAGGCAGCCAACTTCTCGAGGACATGAGGAACAGACATTAAATGCTGGCCTAGTCAGGAATGCCCATATCCCATGAACAAATAAAAAAAAGTAAGATGTTTTTGTAACACATTGTTTTCTAGCAAAATTCAAGTTATACCCTATCAAATAACTATTAACATTTGTACATTTCACAAATAATTTAGGGATTGGTACATTTCCAGTGAACATTAACACTGTGTAAGTTGGATTCCAGATTGAAATCTGGTTTGGTAGGTCATATGTTAATGCTTTTTCATTAACATGATGCTTAGTCATTGAAACATATTCACAGGAGACTGCAAAAGTTCCTTAACAACAAAACATATGTTTATTGCACAAAAAGAAGAAATAAACAATCAAAGATATAGAGAGAGAACTGTTGGAAAGATCTCATCAAAAACATCAAAACAAAGGGTCAACCTATTTCTCAGCACTATCTGTTACAGATACTCAATTCCAGAGAAGTATCTCTCCTATCTCAGCTTTATTATAATTCTTTATGGAGTCTGTTGACATTACCTCTCAGAATTCTGATGGCCTAAACATTTTCAATTCTATTCTAGGAAGATTTCTATCTAAACAATCTTGGCTTGGCAACTGGGCAGGCTAGACACCCCTCTCATGAGGTGGCTGGTTTCCCTGAACCCTTGATTCTCCTGGTAGAAGCAACTATTGTCTCTTGAGCTGAACTTTGAGTTCAACCGAACTGAAAACTTGAATCTTCTGAACTGAGGTTAAAGGTAACATAATTGCCTTAACGTGTTCACTCTACCTGTTTTAAACCAAACAGTTCAAATATTTTATCCATTAATGTCACAAGAGTTCTCCCAGGCACTCTACTTCTGTCTCATGCTTTCCTGTTTCTGATGTAATTTAATCATTGTTCCAAATTGACAGAATGAGCTCTTAAAAATGATGACCTTGACAGAGCTGCCAAAGATCCATCTGCTTCTATTTTGAATCCAAATCCAAAAGCACGGCTGGAACTACAAGTGGGAGGTGAGTTAAGGTGGAAGGTAGTTGTAGTTTAATGGAAGTACCATTCTACAATTTGTCAACGAAAGACTACCATGCACACATCCATGAGAAGATCGAGCCTAGAACATTAATGAAGGAATCCATCCTTTCGCAGGATGTGTAACAGTTCTGCTTCTTACAGAATCTTAATGTTTCTTCCCAAAAAATGTCAGATTTATTTTATGATGGAGATAAAATAGAGTTGGAACTCAGCTTTAGTTGAATGGAACAGTAAGCTTGTGTCTGGATCAGTGGTGCTGGAAGAGCACAGCAGTTCAGGCAGCATCCAAAGAGCAGCGAAATCGTGTTTCAGGCAAAAGCCCTTCATCAGGAATAAAGGCAGTGAGCCTGAAGCGTGGAGAGATAAGCTAGAGGAGGGTGCGGGTGGGGAGAAAGTACCATAGAGTACAATGGGTGAGTGAGGGAGGGGATGAAGGTGATAGGTCATGGAGGAGAGGGTGGAGTGGATAGGTGGAAAAGGAGATAGGCAGGTAGGACAAGTCCGGACAAGCCCGCGCTGGCCCACTGCATCCACCTGGACACCCCGTGCTGGCCACACTGCATCCACCTGGACACCCCGCGCTGGCCTATTACCTGCCCTTGACCTCTTCATTTCCAACTGCCGCCAGGACATTAACCGCCTCAATCTGTCTACCCCCTTCCCCACCCCCTCTCACCCTCACAACACGCAGCCCTCCAATCCCTCTGCTCCAATCCCAACCTCACCATCAAGCCAGCGGATAAAGGGGGTGCAGTGGTAGTCTGGCGCACTGACCTCTACACCACTGAAGCCAACCGCCAACTCGAGGACACCTCTTCCTACTGCCCCCTCGACCATGACCCCACCCCCCCCCCCATCACCAAACCATCATCTCCCAGACCAGACAGAACCTCATCACCTCAGGAGATCTCCCACCCACAGCTTCCAACCTCATAGTCCGGGAACCCCGCACTGCCCGGTTCTACCTCCTTCCCAAGATCCACAAGCCTGACCACCCTGGCTGACCCATTGTCTCAGCATGCTCCTGCCCCACTGAACCCAGCTCTACCTACCTCGACACTGTCCTATCCTCCCTAGTCCAGGAACTCCCCACATACGTTCGAGACACCACTCACGCCCTCCAGCTCCTCCAAGACTTCCGTTTCCCCGGCCCCCAACGCCTCATCTTCACCATGGATATCCAATCCCTCTACATCTCCATCCGTCATGACCAGGGCCTCCAAGCCCTCCGTTTTTTCCTCTCCAGACGTCCCCAACAGTACCCTTCCACCGACACTCTCATTCGTTTGGCCGAACTGGTCCTCACCCTCAACAATTTCTCCTTTGAATCCTCCCACTTCCTCCAGACCAAAGGGGTAGCCATGGGCACACGTATGGCTACGTAGAACAGTTGATCTTCCGTAATTACACTGGCACCACTCCCCACCTCTTCCTCCGCTACATTGATGACTGCATTGGCACCAGCTCATGCTCCCGCGAGGAGGCTGAGCAATTCAACTTCACGAACACATTCCACCCTGACCTTAAATTTACCTGGACCATCTTTGACATCTCCCTCCCCTTCATGGACCTCTCCATCTCTTGACACTGACATTTTTTACAAACCTACTGCCTCCCACAGCTACCTGGATTATACCTCTTCCCACCCTACCTCTTGCAAAAATGCCATCCCGTATTCCCAATTCCTCCGCCTCCGCCGTATCTGCTCCCAGGAGGACCAGTTCCACCACAGAACACACCAGATGGCCTCCTTCTTTAGAGACTGCAATTTCCCTTCCCACATGGTGAAAGATGCCCTCCAATGCATCTCGTTCACATCCCACACCTCCGCCCTCAGACCCCACCCCTCCAACCATAACAAGGACAGAACGCCCCTGGTGCTCACCTTCCACCCTACAAACCTTCGCATAAACCAAATCATCCACCGACATTTCCGCCACCTCCAAACAGACCCCACCACCAGGGATATATTTCCCTCCCCACCCCTTTCCGCCTTCTGCAAAGACCGTTCCCTCCATGACTACCTGGTCAGGTCCACGCCCCCCTACAACTCACCCTCTCATCCTGGCACTTTCCCCTGCCACCGCAGGAACTGTAAAACCTGTGCCCACACCTCCTCCCTCACCTCTATCCAAGGCCCTAAAGGAGCCTTCCACATTCATCAAAGTTTTACCTGCACATCCACTAATATCATTTATTGTATCCATTGCTCCCGATGCGGTCTCCTCTACATTGGGCAGACTGGGCGCCTCCTAGCAGAGTGCTTTAGGGAACATCTCTGGGACACCACACCAATCAACCACACCGCCCCGTGGCCCAACATTTCAACTCCCCCTCCCACTCTGCCGAGGACATGGAGGTCCTGGGCCTCCTTTACCACCGCTCCCTCACCACCAGACGCCGGAAGAAGAACGCTTCATCTTCCGCAGCGGAACACTTCAACCCCAGGGCATCAATGTGGACTTCAACAGATTCCTCATTTCCCCTTCTCTCACCTCACCCTAGTTCCAAACTTCCAGCTCAGCACTGTCCCCATGACTTGTCTGGACATGTCCTACCTGCCTATCTCCTTTTCCATCTATCCACTCCACCCTCTCCTCCCTGACCTATCACCTTCATCCCCTCCCCCACTCACCCATTGTACTCTATGCTACTTTCTCCCTACCCCTACCCTCCTCTAGCTTATCTCTCCACGCTTCAGGCTCACTGCCTTTATTCCTGATGAAGGGCTTTTGCCCGAAATGTTGATTTCGCTGCTCGTTGGATGCTGCCTGAACTGCTGTGCTCTTCCAGCACCACTAATCCAGAATCTGGTTTCCAGCATCTGCAGTCATTGTTTTTACCACAGTAAGCTTATGATTAACTTTGTTTAGCTTGAGCCATTGACCCGATGGGGAAAGGTGGAAAACTTGTAATAAGGAGCAAAGTAGTCAGATATTTTGTAATATATCATGAACATTGTTAGCTCCAACTCTCACCAAAGGTTAGCATCTTATACTTGAGTCACCAAAGTCGAGTTGGCAAGCAAAGAAGGAAACATAGAAATCAAGCAGAGAAACTCATACGTTTCATATAATAAAACAAACAGTACTCCAACATAAAGAAAATCATCCAGCCTCTGCAAAGACAATAAAGTTACGTTTTACGTGCAGACGTTCAGTTGAACAATTGCTTTTGCTGTGATCATTGATTCATAATGAGGCCAAGTCACAAAAGTCAAAATTATGTAATGGATTTTTCTAGGATTTGAAGCAAATAAATCATTTACTAAGCCATTTTGACATCAATTGATGAACAAGCTGCTATAAAGTTGCCAGATTGTCTCTGAAATACAGTCATAGAATCAGAGAGATGTATAACATGGAATAGACCTTTGAGTCCAACTTGTCCATGCCAACCAGATATCCAAAATTGATCTAGTCCCATTAGCTGCATTTTGCCCCTTTCCCCCAAACCTTTCCTATTCATCTATCTATTCAGATACCTTCTAAATATTACAATTATGCCGGTCTCTACCACTTCCTCTGGCAGCTCATTCCATACACACACCCCTCTCTACGTGAAAAAGTTGCCCCTTAGGTCTGTTATGGACCAGACCCTAACTTTGCTAGTTGTTTTAAGTAGGTGTAACACAAATATTCCAGGAGGGGTGCAGTTGGCTGAACTACTTGGTTTTAAACAAGACAGAATTTATTTACAAGATTACCATATGAAATACAAACAAAAGAGAACTGATTACCAAATAACTTAATTTATCCGAAAACCTAAGAGATTATTCCAACTTAATGATGCTCTTCCAAGCATGAACAACAATCCCCATAAACAACCCTTGGCACAAAAGGTAAAGTCAAACCCAGGCTCTTCCAGAGAGATGTCAGAGAGAGAGAGAGGGTCAGCATCGACCTGCTTCTTTGGGTCCAATAGCTTCATAAACACTGCTCCCTAAAACCAAACCAAACCAGAGAAAAGCTGAGCTGGGTGAACTGGCCTCTCCCCTTTCATTGTACAAAGATGTTTTTTTGCTTAAAAATCTTGAAAGTCTGTTGCCTGAGGCAGTATCTGTGAGGAATAATCAACTGGCCCTAAAACCCTTCAACTTAGACTTTTTGGAGTCCGTGCCTTTTATGACCTGTCTGAGAGAGAAAAAAAACCAAGGACAACCTAACCTTATTAAAGGAACAGCATTATCACAGGTCCCTTTTAAACCTTTCCCTTCTCAGCCAAAACCTATGCCCTCTAGTTTAGGACTCCCCCACCCCAGGAAAAAAAAATGTCTATTTATTCTATCCACACCCCTGATGATTTGATAAACTTCTATAAGGTCACCTCTCAGCCTCCTACACTCCCGGGAAAATGGCCCCAGTCTTTTCAGCCTCTCCTTATAGCTCAAACCCTGGCAGCATCCTTGTCAATATTTTCTGAACCCTTTCAGGTTTCACAACATTCTTCCTACAGAAGGGAGACCAGAATTATACACAGCATTCCAAAAGTGGACCAACCAATGTCCTCTTCAAATAAATTCAAATAAATTCTATTTGCTGTTTCTTCGGTGTACAGTCAGGGAACTGATAATCCAGTTCCAATTATGCATTTCATTAAGTACCATGCATATATTTTGCTATAATAATTGTGAATGTTCATTGGTTTCTAGTTTAACATCTTTGAGAAAGTTTGTCAATGCAAATTCTATACAATTTGCTGTTTTTTTCCTGGCATAGCTATCTGTATTTCAGTTGTGCTATGTAATATGAAAGATAAATATCACAGCTTTGGTAAAGGATCAAGGATCGGGCTATTTTGGAACTGAGAATGTGCAATGAGGTTGGCTTAATAATGATCTCAGAGTAAATGATGCTGAGGAAACATTGACTATAATACAGCATTCAGTTTGAAAGTGAGAATCCTCGATCAGAAAAAAAGGTGCTAAGTGTAACGCCAAGGGATGGAGCAGAATTGGCTGGAGTGGACTGGGAAGGGAGCTCGGTAGAAAAGACCGCTGATGAGCAGTGGCAGACATAAGAAATTTGTTCATACTCAAAGAAAAATACCAGTGAGGAAGCAAGAGTCTAATAAGAGTGTTTTGGTAAAACAAACAAGGACAGGGCAGTTAAAGGTGGGGCCCTGGGTAATGTTGTAGAACAAAGAGACCTGGCAATTCAGGGACATAATTCTGTGAAATTTGCAACACAAGGTGATTAAGACGGCATTTAGCCTGCTTGCCTTCATTGCTCAGACCTCTGAGTATTGGAGCTGGGACTTCATGTTGGATTGTACAGAACTTTAGTGAGGTCTCTTCTGGAGTACTGTGTTCAGTTCTGATTGCTCTGTTACAAGGAGGATATCATTAAATTGGAGAGGGTTCAGAAAAGATTCACTATGATGTTGTCTGGAGTGGAGGGTTGGAGATATAAAATTAGGCCGATAGGCTGGGAATTATCTACTGGAGTTGAGAATGTTGAGGGCTAAACTGATTGAGGTTTATAAAATCATGGGAGGCATTGATAAGGCAAATAGCAAAAGACTAGAGGTATTTTTAAGGGGATGGGAGAAAGATTTAAAAAGGACATGGGAGCAACATTTTTACACAGTGAGTGGTTAGTGTATGAAATGAGGAAGTGGTGGATGCAGGGACAGTTACAACATTGAAAAGATATTTGGATAAGTTCATGAATAGAAAAGATTTAGAGGGACATGGGTCAAATGCAGGCAAGTTGGGACTAGTTTAGTTTGGGAACATGGTCAGCATCCATGCTGTATGACTCTAAGTGGGTAATCCAACCACGGTAAACCATCAAAGTTAAGGATAGTATCAGATTTAAAGGAAAACAAATTATGCATATGACAAAGGTCAATGGTGAGCCAAAAGATTTGATAAGTTTGAAAAACCAACAAGAGATGACCAAACAAAGGGAGAAGATCAACTTTGGAGTTTAACGAACAAGCAACGTTAAAATGGACAGTAAGATCTTCTTTAAGTATATAAAAATGAAGAAATAGACCAAAGTGAATGTAGGTCCCTCAGAGAATGATGTTGAGGAAATAATAAAAATTGGAAAGCAGGAAATGGCAGAGGAGTTGTGTCAGTTACAGCAGGAGACACTAAAAGCACTTCAAAAATAGTAAAAAAAAATCAAGGGGCAGAAGGAAAGTAGGAAGTGAATTCTAACCCTGTTATTATGGAAAACGTACAGGTACATATAATTGGGTTGAAGTCCCCTGGAACTCATGAATTATATCCAATGATATTAAAAAAATTTAACTCCAGAAATAATGAATGCCCTGGTAGCAATCATCAAGAATCCCTGGATCCTGGAAGAGTCCCAACTAATTGGAAAACTGAAAATGTAAGACTTTTATTCAAAACGTAGGGGAGACAGAAAACAGGCAACTGGAAGCCAGTAAGGTTAATATCAGTCAGTGGGGAAAGGTGAAATTTTATTATAATGTATGTACCAGCAGAGTATGTAGAATTACTTAATATAACCAAGCAGAGTCAACATAGCTTTATGAAGGAGAAATCATGATCAAACATTTGATTAAAAATCTTTAAGCAGGTACCAAGCAGGATAGATAAAGGGAAATCAATAGATGCAATTTGATAGATGTAGGACTTCCAACAGACAGACGACAAAGTATTAAACATATTGCTACTTAGTAATGATGAGCCCAAGGTTTTGGAGATAGTATATTCACATGGATAGAGGATTGGCTAACTAATAGAAGACGGAGGGTTGGGATAAAGGTGTCAGTTTCAGGATGGCAACCTGTAACCATTGGGATATTATAGGGATCAGTGCTGGGCCCATAAATATTTAGTATACATATTGATGATTTGAATGGGGGAAGTTAATGTACGGATACCAAGTTTAGAGATTTCACAAAATAGGTGGGAAGACACATGGTGAAAATGATATAAAGCGGCTGTAGAGGAATTTAGACAGGTTAGGTGAGTAGGCAAAAACTGGGCAGATAGAATATAAAGGTGGACAATGTGAGGTTTTACACCTTGGCAAGGAGACTAGAAGAGCTAAATCCAACTTAAAGTGGAGAAAGGCTGCAGAAAGCTATAGAACAGAGGGATTTCACAGCCCTCATGCATAAATCACACACAATAAAACTAGCACGATAAGCATAACACCATGATGTCAAACTAATTGACTTACTTGTTAGGGCCAATTACATCTTTCCCTGAATAAGGGTATGACATTTCCCCCTTTCAATCTCCTGTCACCTCCCCATTTCTGAGGTAGACTGGAAGATTGTGACAGGCCCTTCCGTCATTGCTCAACTTTCCCTTAGTGACTGGGTCTACAAGTCACACAAGCCAGGTGACTTAATGACTCAAAGTGTTACCAGCCTTCACTGTACCTTTTCCTCTCAGTTTTCACTCCATCTATTAACCATACTAACTCTCCTTCTATTAATATTTTGTTGAATACCTCTTCCTTTACAGACACTGATACAAACTATTCATTAAGTTTTCCACCTTAGCCTTGCACCCCAAAAGCTCATCATAGAATCCCAACAGTGTGGAAGCAGGCCTTTCAGCCTATCAGTCCATACTGATCCTCCAGAAAGATCACACCCAGCCCCACATTTCCCATGGTTAACCTCCATATTGCTGGACACTATGGGAAATTTAGCATGGCCAATCTATCTAGGATGCGCATTTTTGGACCGTGGGAGGAAACCAGACCCCCCCAGAGGAAACCCATACTAGTACAGGGAGAATGTGCAGACTCTACACAGACATTGCCTGAGGGTGGAGTTGAACCCAGGCCCTGTGAGGCAGCAGTGCTAACTATTGAGCCACTACGCTGCACAATGTCACCTTCTCTATCCCGGATAGATCCAACTCTTCATCTTACTACCTTATTATTTATATTTCAGGGTGTCCTTTCATGATGACTGTTTTCTATTTTCATTCTCTGTGCCAGTATCATTTTTCTTCAACTTCTTTCAGCTCCATCTTTTGTATTTGACCTGGTTCACACTCGAAGAATTTACCTGAAAATTATTATACCTCTGTTGTGGTTCTGCTCGCCGAGCTGGAAGTGTTTGCTGCAAACGTTTCGTTCCCTGGCTAGGGAACATCATCAGTGCTGTTGGAGCCTCGTGTGAAGCGCTGCTTTGATGTTTCTTCCGGTATTTATATTGGTTTGTTCTTGCCGCTTCCGGGTGTCAGTTTCAGCTGCAGTGATTTGTATGTGGGTATCATTCGACGTGACGGCACTGTTCACTTCAATTGACAAAACCCTAGCCAGAGAAACAATAGCCAACCTACTGGACATACAGAACAGAACACAGGAGGCCGAACCTATCAACAAGGACGGCATACTTAAACTACTGGACCTGTGCCTCACCACACACTTTACATTCAACAATCAGATATACGAACAAATCAACGGAACACCCATGGGATCACCAATCTCGGGACTCATAGCAGAGGCAGTTATGCAAAGATTAGAACATACAGCCATACCACAAATCCAACCCAAACTCTGGATCAGATATGTTGATGACTCCTTTGTAATCATCAAAAACACAGATATAGAAAAAACACACCGAATCATCAACGCCACACTCACAGGAATCCGATTCACACGAGAAGAAGAAAAGGATAGCCAACTCCCATTCCTAGACGTGTTAGTAGAGAGAACACCCAACGGAGAATTCACCACAAGGGTACACAGGAAACCAACACACACAGACCAAGTCTTAAACTACGAAAGTAACCACCCCAACACACACAAACGAAGCTGCATCAGGACACTATTCAAAAGGGCCACAACACACTGCAGTACACCAGAACTGCGAAAAGAGGAAGAGGAACATCTATACAAGGTATTCGCCAAAAACGGATACCCACGCAACTTTATCACCAGATGCCTAAGAGATAGACCGAGGAACGAGGACATGCCACAACCAAAAGGACTAGCCACTCTACCATACGTCAGGAGCGCCTCAGAACTGACAGCCAGACTACTGCGACCCTTAGGACTCATAACAGCACACAAGCCAACATCCACGCTCAGACAACAACTCACTAGAACAAAGGACCCAATACCCAGCATGAGCCAAACTAACGTAGTTTACAAAATACCATGCAAGGACTGCACAAAACACTATATAGGACAAACAGGAAGACAGCTAACAATCCGCATCCATGAACATCAGCTAGCCACAAAACGACACGACCAGCTATCTCTAGTAGCCATACACTCAGACAACCAGCAACATGAATTTGACTGGGAAAACACCACTATCATAGGACAAGCCAGACAGAGAACAGCCAGAGAATTCCTAGAAGCATGGCATTCATCCCCAAACTCCATCAACAGACACATTGACCTGGACACCATATACAAACCACTACAGCTGAAACTGACACCCGGAAACGGCAAGAACATCCATCAACAGACACATCGACCTGGACCCCACATACAAATCACTGCAGCTGAAACTGACACCCGGAAGCGGCAAGAACAAACCAATATAAATACTGGAAGAAACATCAAAGCAGCGCTTCACACGAGGCTCCAACAGCACTGATGATGTTCCCTAGCCAGGGAACGAAACGTTTGCAGCAAAAACTTCCAGCTCGGCGAGCAGAACCACAACAACGGATACCCGAGCTACAAATCTTCAATCAGATTTTAAATTATTATACCTCCTTTTTGTTTCATCATGATCTCTAACTGCTTTGTCACCCAATATGTCCCAGTTTTTGTTGTGCTACCTTTAGCCCCGGAAGAAAGTAAACAAATTGACACATTTAGTAATTATTGGGAAGTTCTGAAGGAAATCGTAAAAGTGGAGTAAAATTGAATTGAAATCAGATTGAAATTACGTAACATACACCATTCCTAAAGAATGGTTTGTTTGGAGGCCTATGGAATACCCCAATAATGTGATGATATCCCGATTACTTCTCAACCCCAACCTGAAGGATTTTGTCTTTATCTTGTCAATATATTCCCAAATAAACTGAAAACAAAAAGTGCTGGAGATCAGAGCAGGCCAGGCAACATCCATGGATGCTCCTTGATCCACTATGATAGCCAGCATTTTTTGTTTTCAGTACAGTTTCCAGCATCACAGTAATTTGCTCCTGCATTCCCAAATATATACTTTTAGCCAAGCTTCCTATTTTTCTGAACACTGTATATCCTTGAATACTGGGCATTTCATGCTTGCTATTTTTCAGCACATTTCCATTAATCCTGTTGCCTATGTCAGGTGGGCTATAGTCATCCAAGATCTCAAAACCACCTTTCCAAATGTAACCAGGTCTCATCAGCAACACCAATATCCCATGACAGAATAAAAATGAACTTTGCCATATTCCCAAACAAATATTGAGTTCCTAGCTCACCAATCTGACACATTACAACTTTGTCCATTTATTCAGACATCAGGATGAAGAAGCAGCGCTTTGAAAGTTTGTGATTTCAAATAAACCTGTTGGACAATAACCTGTTGTCATGTGACTTCTGACTTTGTTCACCCCAGTCCAACACCGACATCTCCACATCTTGTCCACTTGTATACATGAAACCTAAATCTGTCCTTGCATTCCTGACAGTCCATTGCTATTGAATACAGATGATTCCGTTCTCTAGTATGTCCATTGCTTCCACTTCATTCCCACTTTGCTTCCAGTCTTTCCTGATGGTGTCGATCTGCCCCCCAATTCAGTTTCATTCCTCCCTGACCACACTGGGCCTCCTCACGAGGTCATTTTACTTAATGAGAACCAAAAGCAGAATAAAATGTTATTGCACCCCAGCACAATATTGCCTCTGTAAAGATTAGATTAGACTTACAGTGTGGAAACAGGCCCTTCGGCCCAACAAGTCCACACCGACCCGCCGAAGTGCAACCCACCCATACCCCTACATTTACCCCTTACCTAACACTACGGGCAATTTAGCATGGCCAATTCACCTGACCCGCACATCTTTGGACTGTGGGAGGAAACCGGAGCACCCGGAGGAAACCCACGCAGACACGGGGAGAACGTGCAAACTCCACACAGTCAGTCGCCTGAGGCGGGAATTGAACCCGGGTCTACAGGCGCTGTGAGGCAGCAGTGCTAACCACTGTGCCACCGTGTCGCCCACAAATGTAAAACACTCCCCACAACCATGGACAGCTGCTGTATGGTTTCTTAATTTTCGTACTTGAATTTAATTTTGGAATGCAATAAATGTTGATTTTGTAAACATTGCTAATTCAAATTGTCTTAAATACAAACAATGGAAACCAGCATTCTTTATTTAAGATTTATTTATCATACAGTGCACTTCAGCTTCTGTCCCGAGAATTCCCAGAATTCCTTCTCAGTGATTGCTCAGTTTGCTATGTTTGTTACCGACTTTCAAATAGATTAGATTAGATTAGATTACTTACAGTGTGGAAACCTGCCCTTCAGCCCAACAAGTCCACACCGACCCGCCGAAGCGCAACCCACCCATACCCCTACATTTACCCCTTACCTAACACTACGGGAAATTTAGCATGGCCAATTCACCTGACCCGCACATTTTTGGACTGTGGGAGGAAACCGGAGCACCCGGAGGAAACCCACGCAGACACGGGGAGAACGTGCAAACTCCACACAGTCAGCCGCCTGAGGTGGGAAGGAACTGTGGATTATAGAAGATATATGTCATACTGATACCTGGTGAATCATGTCTCACAGAAGTTTGCAATGTCTCTGCTACTGAAGATTAATATCTGCTGATTAATACACATCCCAAGTATGGACCTGTCATAATCACCCTGTGTTCAAATCCATCAAAGGGCTTGATTACTTTAGGTTTACGGCTTCCTTCCCCAGGTAAGTGTCAAGGTGTTCATTCCACCATTGTCTGGACTGTGGGCCACAGTCAGTCCTGCAGATCCAATGCAACCGTTCCAGGGAATGACGGCAGGTCAGTCAGACAATGACATAGATGTCAGTCAGGGTCCTCTTCAATTATCAGTCAGGCCTCTCCAGCTGGTGGTTAGAGAGAAGGGCTGTGGTCAGTCCTGGGGGGTCAGCACAGTGAATCTGAAGGGGGCTTTCTCAGGCCATTGTTGTGATTGGCAAGTTCTGGAAGTCAATTCTGGTGATGGGATGCAGCATGCTGGGATACAGACGGGGCAAAAATTATGAAGGGAAAACATTCAACCAATAAGTGGGTGTGGCAATAGTGCGTTGGAGGACATGGGTCTTGGGGACAAGGGTCACTGATGGCCAGAACTTCCCTGGCTATGATGGAAATAGAGATCAGCATGATGGTTAGCATTATGAAACTGCAGGGTTAGTGATCAGATGGTGATGTGAACGGATGAAGACGTAAGTCAAAGAGCTGTGTAGGAAGGTTAAGAGCTCAATGGGAAGGTGCAAGGAAGAAAGGAAGAGGGGAGGCAGGCCGGCAGTGGTAATGTCACTGAGCTAATCATTTAGTAACCCCCGGTGAATGTTGTGGGTTCGGATCCCACCCCGGCAGACGGTGAAATTTGAATCGACTAAGAATATGGAATTAAAAAGTTAGCCCAGTGATGACAAAACAAACACCAGCAATGTTCATTTAAAAAAAACTTGGAAAAGCAAGTTTGCCATTGCTCCCTGGTCTGGCCCGACATGTGACACCAGGCTACGCTACAGTATGGATGAGTAGCTGGAAGTGAGGACTGCAGATGCTGGAGATTAGAGTCAAGATTAGAGTGGTGCTGGAAAAGCACAGCAGGTCAGGCAGCAGCCGAGGAGCAGGAAAATCGACGTTTCAGGCAAAAGCCCTTCATCAGGAATACAGTATGGATGACTCTGGGCAATTGGGGGTGGCAATAAATACTGCCCATGCCTGTGAAGCCCACATCCCAAGACCACATAATAAAGATCAATGTTTTCATGGCAAGGAGTGGTTGGTATGGGAGCCCTTGACTATCAGGCTGAGTCTGAGCCTGTGACTTACTTTGTCAAGAGTGACTTGTGCTGCTTTCCATTCTCAAGTGGATCAGAGATGCTCATTTCTTTCAAGAGCTTCAGAGGAACAGGAGTAGGCCATTCAGCCCCTCGAGACTGTTCCACCAGTCAATGAGGTTATGGCTGATCTTTCTCCATTTACCTGCCTGTTGCCTCTATATCCCATAATACCTCTGTTTAACAAAAAATTATCTATAGCAAATTTAAACTGAAAAACTAATCTAGTTTCCACTGCCACTTGTAGAAGAGAGTTCCAAACATCCAGAATCCCCACAATGAGGGAAGAGGCCTTTGGGCCCATTGGTTCTGCACCGACCCTCCATAGATCTCACACCCTATCCCCTTACCCCTGCATGACTATGCCAACTAGCCTTTACATCCCTGAACACTATGGGATAATTTAGCATGTCCAATCCATCATAACCTGCACACCCTTGGACTGTGGGTCGAAACCTGAAGGGTTGGAGGAAACCCACATAGACATGGGGAGAATGAGCAAACTCCACACAGATGGTTGCCTTAGCGTGGAATCGAACTAGGTCCCTGGCTCTGTGAGACAGCAGTGCTAACCATTCAGCTACCGTGCAGAGCTTGCTGTGATATTTGTATCAACAATTGTCACAGGTGAAGTGCCGGAAGACTGGAGGCTGGCTAATGTGATGCCACTGTTTAAGAAGGGTGGTAAGGACAAACCAGGGAACTATAGACCAGTGAGCTTGACGTCGGTGATGGGCAAGTTGTTGGAGGTAATCCTGAGGGACAGGATGCACATGTATTTGGAAAGGCAAGGGCTGATTAGGGATTGTCAGCATGGCTTTGTGTGTGGGAAATCATGTCTCACAAACTGGATTGAATTTTTTGAAAAAGTAACAAAGAGGATTGATGAGGACAGAGTGGTAGACGTGATCTATATGGACTTCAGTAAGGCGTTCGAAAAGGTTCCCCATGGGAGCCTGGTAAGCAAGGTTAGAGCTCACGGGAAGACAGCGAGAACTAGCCATTTGGGTACAGAACTGGCTCAAAGGTAGAAGACAGAGGGTGTTGATGGAGGGCTATTTTTCAGATTGGAGGCCTGTGACCAGTGGAGTGCCACAAGAATCGGTGCTGGGTCTGCTACTTTTCGTCATTTACGTAAATGATTTGGATGCGAACATAAGAGGCACAGTTAGTAAGTTTGCAGATGACACCAAAATTGGAGGTGTAGTAGACATCGAAGAAGGTTACCTCAGATTACAATGAGATCTTGATGAGATGGACCAATGGTCTAAGGAGTGGCAGAAGAATTAAATTTAGATAAATGTGAGGTACTGCATTTTGGAAAGGTAAATCTTAGCCGGACTTATACATTTAAAGGTAAGGTCCGAGGGAGTGTTGCTGAACAAAGAGACCTTGGAGTGCAGGTTCATAGCTCCTTGAAAGTGGAGTCGCAGGTGGATAGGATAGTGAAGAAGGCGTTTGGTATGCTTTCCTTTATTGGTCAGAGTATTGAGTACCAGAGCTGGGAGGTTATGTTGCAGCAGTACAGGACATTGGTTAGGCCACTGTTGGAATATTGTGTGCAATTCTGGTCTCCTTCCTATGGGAAGGATGTTGTGAAACTTGAAAGGGTTCAGAAAAGATTTACAAGGATGCTGCCAGGGTTGGAGGATTTGAGTTACAGGGAGGGGTTGAATTGGCTGGGGCTGTTTTCCCTGGAGAGTTGCAGGCTGAGGGGTGACCTTATAGAGGTTTATAACATCATGAGGAGCATAGATAGGGTAAATAGACAAGGTCTTTTCCCTGGGGTGGGGGATTCCAGAACTAGAGGGCATAAGTTTACGATGAGGGGGAAACATATAAAAGAGATTTAAGGGGCAACGTTTTCACGTAGAGGGTGGTATGTGTATGGAATGAGCTGCCAGAGGAAGTGGTGGAGGCTGGTACAATTGCACCATTTAAACTGCATCTAAATGAAGATATGAATAGGAAGGGTTTGGAGGGATATGGGCCGGGTGCTGGCAGGTGGGACTAGATTGTGTTGGGATAACTGGTCGGCATGGACAGATTGGACTGAAGGGTCTGTTTCCCGGCTGTACCTCTCTATGATTCTATCTCTCCTGAACAGTCTGGCCCAAATTCTCCTTATTCTAGGATACGCAACCAGTGGAAACAATTTATCATTATCACTTGTTAATATCTTGAAGACTTCAATCAGATCTATCCTTAACCTTATAAATTCTACAGAAAACAGGCCGAATTTGTCTTATCTTTCCATTTAACTTAGCCCCTGAAGTTCAGGTATCACTCTTGTTCTCCCTCCAAGGCCAACATATCCTTCCCAAAGGTGGTGTCCAGATCTGCTCACCGTCTCCAAATGGGGTCGAACCAGCTTCCTGTGTTAGATACACTTTAGAACATTCCTGAAGAAGGGCTTATGCCCGAAACGTCGAATTTCCTGTACCTTGGATGCTGCCTGACCTGCTGCGCTTTAACCAGCAACACATTTTCAACACTTTAGAACATAGAACAGTACAACATAGTACAGACCCTTCAGTTGTCGATGTTGTGCTGGCCTTTTATCCTACTCTAAACTACATGCCCTTCATTGTACTATCATCCATGTGCCTATCCCAGAGTCACTTAGATGTCTCGAATTTATCTGACTCTATTACCACTGCTGGCAGTGCATTCCATGCACCCACCACTCTCTGTGTAAAGAACTGACCTCTGACATCTCCTCCAAACCTTCCTCCAATTATGTTAAATTTATGCCCCCTCATGATTGCCATTTCCACCCTGGGAATCATCTTGTACACCTCGACCAAGTCACCTCTCATCCTTCTTTGCTGCAATGAGAAAAGCCCTAGCTCCCTCAACGTTTCTTCATAAGACACACCCTCCAGTCCAGGCAGCATCCTGGTAAATCTCCTCTGCACTCTCTCTAAAGCTTTCACATCCTTCCTTATAATGAGGTGACCAGAACTGAATATAATATTCCAAATGTTGTCTAACCAGGGCTTTATAGAGCTGCAGCATAACCTCATGGCTCTTAAACTCAATCCCCCTGCTAATGAAAGCCAACACACCATACATTTTCTTAACAACCCGATCAACCTGTTTGGTAACTTTGAGGGATCTATGGACATGGACCCCAAGATCCCTTTGTTCCTCCACAGTGAATCCTGCCCTTAACCCTGTATTCTGCATTCAAATTTGATCTTTGAAAGTAAATGACTTCACACTTTTCCAGGTTGAACACCATCTGCCATTTCTCAGCCGAGTTCTGCATCCTGTAAAAGTCCTGTAGCAACCTACAACAGCCTTCCACACTATCCACAACTCCATCAATGTTTGTGTCATTGGAAAACTTACTAACCCACCCTTCCACTTCCTCATCCACGTTATTCATAAAAATCACAAAGAGCAGAAGTCCCAGAACTAATCCTCGCAGAACACCACTACTCACCGAGCTCCAGGCTGAATACTTTCCATCTACCACCACTCTCTGTCCTCTATGGGCCAGCCAATTCTGTATCCAGATGGACAGGTTTCCTTGTATCCCATGCCTCCTTACTTTCTGAATGAGCCTACCATGGGAAACTTTATCAAACGCCTTGCTAAAATCTATGTACACCACATCCATTGCTCTGCCTTCATCAATGTGTTTTGTTACATCCTCAAAGAATTCAACAAGGCTTGTGAGGCATGGCCTGCCCCTCACAAAGCCATGCTGACTATCTCTAACCAAACTATGGTTTTCCAAGTAATCAGAAATCCTGTCTCTCAGAATCCTCTCCAACAATTTGCCCACATTGACATAAGACTGGTCTTTAATTCCCAGGGTTGTCCCTGTTTCCTTTCTTGAACAAGGGAATACCATTTGCCACCCTCCAATCATTTGGCACTATTCCAGTCAACAGTGACAAGACATGTGATCTCTTCCCTTGCTCCTTGGAGTAACCTAAGGTATACCTCGTCTGGCCCACGGGATTTATCTATCCTTATGCTTTTCAAAGTTTTCAGCACATAAAATCTGATACCCTGACCAGGAATAGAACACAGGCCACAGCAGTGAAAGCACTGAATCTTAACCACTTGGCCATCAGGGACAATGATCTGGCAGAAGCAGGTAAGCTACAAGTGTCCCTGAGCTGCAACGTAATGTCCTGAAAGGCTGAAGTAATGTGTGAGTTGGTTGTAATAGTTACAAAGACATGGTGAAGCTAATGGTTTGACAATGCCCATTAGTGAAATCCGCAGCTCACCACTCTCTGGGTGTAAGAATTTCTCCTCATCTCAGTCCCGTATGGCCTGCCCCATGTTCTGATACTGTGACCCCTGGTTCTGGACTCCCTGGAACCAGCCTCTTTAATGCTGTCGCCATTCCTGATTGCTTGCTTCCATGAACAGAATTATTCGGACTTTCTGCCAATACCTTGTTGTTGGTGAACTAGGAGAGGCCTGAGGAACTTTCTGATGTTAGTGTACAATGAAACAAAGACCTTGAAATGGATAAATGTTCACCAGAATCAGCAAACATTTTCCTGACCCGCATAAAACTAGAAAGTACCGTATTAAATATTTTGATTTGCAGTCTCGGTTTACTGCTGGAAAGAAATTACTCCAAAAAGTCGCTAATGACTTTCTAATGGTTGGGTGACAACTATGCATAATTACCACTCAACTACACTGAATGCCTGTAGAACTTGCAATTATGTTCCAAGATCATAGGAAGTTAGTGATATATTCATCTCTCGAGCATATCTGTGACAACTTGTTGGCAGAGTATTTACTGTTGACTTTTGTTGAAAATTAGCTGTACGGGAATGATGCATTGTGCTATTAACACACAAGGCAGACCATGTGTAGGGAAGCTAGTTTTTGAACAGCAAATCTTCTAGGGATCTGATGATGTGGGCTATGTTTGGCAGGATGCGCAGGGGAATCAGTTCAGAACTCTGGCAAAACCTATCTGGTCATCAAGATCATAGCACGCCATCTTTTATCCTTTTGACAAGTGAGCTTCTCAGTGATATACCAACTGACAAGGATTAATTTGTTAAAGGTCTTGGTAATGTCACAACTCGGTTCATTAATATTCACTCTTTCATAAGGAAACCAGAGCACATATCTGCTGGAGTCAACCATGTTGCCTGCTGCCAAATTACAGCTTAGGGCACCATCAATGGGCACAAGGTACACACACCCCAACGTTGGTATCTGACATCTGCCAGCTCATTCTGAACATCCTGATAATTCTCTGATGCATTGGCAATTCAGTCTGGCAGCACAGACCTGCCTTGCAGAATGTACCAGCAATTAGCCTTGAACAGGCTACAGTAGGGACACTCTGTGCACAGAACCATGCACTCAGCTTACACGCTGGACTAGGCTGCACCTCAGGGATATTTACTTGCTCTCTTAGTGCATCGGAAACTTAGCCCAAAGAATCAAGCTTTATGTGTTGCTGGTTGATTTGCATTGTGCTGCCATCCCTCTTGCAAAACTAACATCACAGTGACTCTGCAACTGATTGGCTGTTCATGGGGTAATGGAGGATACTGTGTAGACCATGGGAGTGGGGAGGGGCTAAGTTGTTGAGTAAACCCTGGTAGCAGAATGGGGTTGGACCTGTACAATTCACAAAGTGGGTTCAGGCAGAGTGTGCAGACTTTGGGAGTGAGGAAGCATCTTTGCAAACCGTGTATGACCAAAAGATGAGACAGAATGCTGCAAACCTGTTCAGATAGGTAGCCAGCAGGAATGTAGTGGGTGCGTTCAAAACTCAGAAATCTTGGGAAGTAGACATATTGAGGCTCATGGGTGACTCCTTCACCAACACAGATCACCCAGGCAGGAAACAACATGGGACAAGGTACAAACACCTCAACAACAGGGCAGCTCTGTAAAATCCATTGTGATTGGTCACTGTGGGCGGAAGGTGAAGATAGAGTAATAAGGGTATGGAATGCTTTGCCTGCAACGGTAGTAGATTCGCCAAGTTTAAGTACATTTAAGTCGTCATTGGACAGGCATATGGACATACATGGAATAGTGTAGGTGGGATGGGCTTCAGATTAGTATGACAGGGCGGCGCAACATCAAGGGCCGAAGGGCCTGTACTGTGCTGTAATGTTCTATGTTCTATGTTCTTCATGTGGTGTCCATCAATGCAATCAGTTAGACTATCCCTGACACAGTATGGTAATCTGAGTGAAAACAATGTACTGTATTGTGATAGTGCCAAGGTTGGTGTTTTGTGAAATGTTTCTAGCCTTAGCTTAGTGGAGAGTACTCCTTCATTACAGGGTATATAGGCCACAGCAATGTCTATAGTTTCTGATGGGTTGCTCCTGTCTGCAATCAGTTGGACAAGATTCTTGTAAGTGCTCACCTGCTTCTTGATTGATGTCTCTTCCCAGCAGCAGAACACTTTGACCTACTTGTTGTCTCTGAGCAGCAGCTCCTTCGAGGCTCTCCTCTTACATCAAGCCTGAGGTGTATTCCCTACATAAGGCCCAGCTATGACGTGGCCCTGTTTTCGGGTCAGTAGACTTGACTCTGCCACCTTATCCCCGTACAAAATTCTGGCTGTTTGGGGCCAGTTTTCCTGATGTAGGATGAAGACGTTGGAGTAGGTATGCTGCAGTTATCACAATAGATCTTGTGTTTATATATAAAGATTATAATTTACGAGGCATGATATATATAGAGTCATAGAGATGTACAGCTCGGAAGCAGACCCTTCAGTCCAACCCGTCCATGTTAACCAGATATCCCAACCTAATCTAATCCCACCTGCCAGCACCCGGCCCACATCCCTCCAAACCCGTCCTATTCATATACCCATTCAGATGACTTTTAAATGCTGTAATTGTACCAGCCTCCACCACTTCCTCTGGCAGCTCATTCCATACATGCACCATCCTGTGTGAAAAAGTCGTCCCTTAGGTCCCTTTCATGTCTTTTCTCTCTCACCCTAAACCTGTGCCTTCTAGTTCTGGACTCCCCCACCCCAGGGAAAAGACCTTGTCTATCTATCCCATCCATGCCCCTCATGATTTTATAAACCTCTATAAGGTCACCCCTTGGCCTCCAGGGAAAACAAGCCTCAGCCAATATATTAAAAAATTAAAATCAACATTGATTACGTATTGGGAAATTGTATTTCAAGTTTCAGAAAATCTAGTTCCCCACTAAGTGACACAACCAAAAGTGTATTCTGTACCATTTATATAACTGAGCAGGTACGGGACATTAGAAAATTAAGTCTCAAACTCTCCCTGGCCTTTGAACAGGCTCCTTTATTCCAGTTGCAGCAGGATGAGTCTTTCAGTGTCCAGTGGGTTTGGGGTTCTCTCATCCTGCTTGGATGAAGATACTGGCTGCAGACCAGCCATTCAAAGTGAATGCTTTAACCCTCACAAACCCTTTGTTCATTTTCAGAAGTAGAACTCCCTCCAGTCACAGACAAACAATAAATAGAATCACTACCAACACAAATAGATTATTGGGATGGAGCAGGCTACAATAGATGGAAGTTCCACAGTGTTCACAGAGAAATGAATGATCCTGAAATAGTTTTTTGGCAAGCTATTATTTATGTGAATGGGCTTCTCAAATGTCAAATTCAATACTGGGGCAAATATCACTATATCTTCAGATAACGAGTCATGGTAAAGAAAACATCGTTAAAAACACAACTGACAATAATGCAAGTACATCCACAAACCAGTCTCCAGTACAGACGTAGGAAACCTATAATCAAGGGTTCTCACTTTTCAATGTGAAGACATAACCTGACATCAATCTACCCCAAATGACAGGAGTAGTTAAACTATTTAAAGGCAAGAGACAGCCAGGCATGCAATAACTGGCCAAGGAACAAATGGTCAAAATACAACTGGCAGAAGGTTTCCTAGGGCTCCCCTAAGAAACAGGAACCACTGAAATAAACTACGGTGACATTTATTAGATCATGTCACCATGCTGGTTTGATGGAAATGTTTTCCTCTGATTGATCTAACTGATGAGACTTGGAGTACAGTAAAGCCTGTTGGACAGGCTTTATGGCGGTTTCAATACTGATGTTAGATGCTGAGGTGATTCAAAGAGACAAGTTCAAGAAACATGTTTGGATTACTTATCTTCCCAGGAGGAAACATCAGTAACTGTGATCATGCCAAGCAAGAAGCAGTCCCTGAAGAGTCGAACTGAAGAATGGAACACGTTGGTTTCACAATAATGTCAAAACCAATCAACAAGTAAACAGTCTGCATAGTTCAGCACGGGGCTACAGGCTGATTGAGAATAGAAATCTACTGACACAGATTGAAGCTGTCCTACAAACAGTTCCATGGAAACTATCTTTCTGAGAAAGGATGATCAGTGTCCAAAGGTGCAAAATCCTGCAACTAAGTAATTGTCTCTTTCAAAGATTCAGAATTCTGGCTCACCAGAAAATAAGTTCTCAGAGAGAAAATACAAGACAGTGTGGGTTCTCCAATTTAGAGGGATGTACAGATCTCAAACTATCACAAATATAATCAAAGTATTCTCAGTATTGTACTGAGAAATCTACTGGCCCTCTAAGTCTGAAGAGAAGGCATTTTCGGGGAATGATAAAACATCCAGATCTCCTAAATTTATAAAGTCAGACACTTGAGGGGAGATAGAACAATGGTAAATGTAATTACGTACATAAATACATAACATTAACAGGGAAAGAAGCTTGTGGTAGATGACGTAAATAGGTCTGAAAGTGTCTGTATGAAAGGTTTAGTACTGATCAGTATCATAAATGTAACAAATTATGATGATCACACTAGATCTGATTAGGATTAGATAGTGATCAAATTGAATGCTTACGCAATAACCAAGATGGATAATCATACAAATACAACTATCTTGATTATAATAGGGTCAGGTGGTATTCATCACGAATTCTTCATATTTTCACTTTTCCAGCTATGACCTTTAATAGGCAAACCTACTAAATGTTTCAAATACCTGCTGTTGCTTCAAAGCCCATCTCACATGTGAGTGTGTCAGCTGATCCTTGCTTTCATATTACAGCCTATTGAGACCAGCAAGGCTGTAGCATCCTCAGTGGATTTGAATTCCTTGGGCACCTGTGGAAGGGCTCTTGCCCGAAACATCGACTCTCCTGCTCCCCGGATGCTGCCTGACCTGCTATGCTATTCCAGTGCCACACTCTCAATTCTCTCATAGCTTGTTCCTCTTCATGTTTGAGTATTTTGAGACAAACAATAGCAGGTAATTATTTGAGCACCACAAAGCATAGCAACTTAAACCAACCCAAGCCTAACTCAACACTACTCATGCACACCTTTCAGAATTGAAGATAGTCTTCATATTTTTGGTTTTGGATCCATTGGGAAAGATATAGATGCAAAGAGGATCTGACTCTGTTTTTTAAAGTGATTAAACTTGAATAGGTTTGAAGTAAATTGGGTTTTGAGGCAATGATGCCCGGCAGAATTACCATCTTTCCGGGTAAACTGAAAAGACAGCAATTCATTTCAATGTTTGGTAATCCAATCAGAGTGATCGATCATCAAGGATGAGATGGTTTTGATGGCATTTTCTTCCTCAAGGCATCTGACATAGATGACAAGACATAGCATGGGAGCCAGGATTCGCAGGAATGACATGACACACAATTTCACCAGCACAATTTACACTTATATATTAAAAAGTCCTTTCTGATTAAATCTGGGCAGCAAATCAATAGATTTGTCTATGTCACTTGAGTTACAATAAAATGTCGCTTTTCCTATGACACTATTTCCTCCGAAGACACAAAATGTAAGAAAGAAAATGAATCTAGAATTGAGCCTCATCTACTTATATATTGTCCAAGGTAACCTCCAGGTATAAAGATTGAGAATTCCAGTGGGAAGCCTCCCACAGAATCAAATGGTCAGCTGCCTCTGCATGGTTTCCAGGAAACCAGATGCATTCTAGAAGAAATCCAAGCTGATATTTTTTATTGGATCCTTTAATCTTACCTTAGAATTGATCTGCTACAAACAAAACTGCACTGCACCACTCTTCCATGATCAAGAGTGTTAATATTGTCTTTCATTATTGTTGCCAGTTTAATGTTCTAATGTGGGCTGAAAATGTGTTGCTGGTTAAAGCGCAGCAGGTCAGGCAGCATCCAAGGAACAGGAAATTCGACGTTTCGGGCAAAAGCACTGCAGGTTTCCTGATGAAGGGCTTTTGCCTGAAACGTCGAATTCCCTGTTCCTTGGATGCTGCCCGACCTGCTGCGCTTTAACCAGCAACACATTTTCAGCTCTGATCTCCAGCATCTGCAGACCTCACTTTTTACTCTAATGTTCTAATGTGTTGACATTTGCTCAATTATTTACTTGTTGTCAAAGTTTTCTTTACTTTGACTTATCAATAAGTTCGTGGCTTGATTTCCTCTAAATAAAAACATGACAGCCAACAAATATATAAAAAGAAAAACAATCTTCCTTGCAACATTACTTTGTTTAAAGCATCAAACAGTTTCACTAATTTATTTAACCTCCTGAAATAGTCACCAGTAACAGTTCAAACAAAGGAAATGGTAAAATGCTTCCCGATTATTGGCAAGCAATTGCGTGGAAAATTCATTATTAGTCCAAATTATTCAACCTTCATTGCATTCCACAATCAACATTTTCATAGCCTATTCAGCATCCAGCAACAATTCTCTTTAGTATTTGTGCCAATCCTTCCTCTAAATTAATCGTGCTTTCATGATGAGATGGTTAGTTCCTCTTTGAGAGTGCTGTCTGTGAATAGTTACTTTTGATCGACCTCTACTTTACATTTTGCTGCTTTTTTTTACAAAAAGTAAGGTTTCTAAATTCTCTTCCTGACTGTGACTGTGTTAAGCAATCCAATGATTTTTAAAAAAATGCCTAAAAGTTTATTTGCTTGGACGTTGCTGGCAGGGCTGGCATGAATTGCCTATCGTGTTATCCTTGAAGATGGATTGTGGGTCTTCATAATCTCTATGTGGTGAAGATGATCCAAAATGATCTTAGCTTTGTATAGAAGGCTGTGTGTTTTACAACTTGGGTGGGGTGGTGATAGAAAACTAGAAGTTATTAATGTTCACATGAGTTTGCAGCTCCTGTCTTTCTAGATTATAATTTGTGGGTTTTGAGGGAAGCAGTTGGCAAGTTTCTGCCACGTGGTCTGTCCGTAATACACTCTACAGGTTCAGTACCACAGGAGATGGATGTTCAAACTCGATAATGGGCTTTCAATCAAGTGAGCTTTTGTCCTTCAAAGTTGTTTTAGAGGTTCCAAAACGTACATCATACTGCAAATATGGCTCTAACAACGAGCCATTCATGTATAATTGTCACGTAAGAGCTACGACCGAAGTATGCCCAGCTGGCATGCTTGGTGTAATTTGTGATGCTTGGAAAACAATTTGGAAAATGGTGAACCTAGACATCAAGCAACACACATTGGATTGCATGATTACTGCAGCTGTTATGTTTTGAGTTTTGAAAACTCTCGCACTGAAGGCAGACAATATGACTTTTTTTTTCATTTTTAATAATGGAAACAAAAACCTGAAAATTCTATCAGTGGGTTCTGAAAAAGTTAGTACAGTGAATATTTAAAATGCATAATCATAAAATGTTCAAAGGAACTTGAAATACAATAAGGGCTAAGATTTTCTC